>NW_026067912.1:2029308-2312270 GCF_014885135.2 Alexandromys fortis | reverse complement strand
TGGGGCTGCAGCATCTGAAACTCTCAAGGCTGGGGTTTAAATGCTAAGCTCCAAAGTTCAGGGAAATCTAGGGCTCACCCAGCTCTTAAGGAGGCTGCTTTTTCAACTGATCCCAAATCTTCGGGGGTGGGGGTGGGGGGCTTAAGTCAGGCTGCATTTGGCAGAAAATGACTTCCTGTTTCTAAGAAAGAAAGGCTTATGGGGGCTCAGGAAAGGACTCCAGGAGCTTCTGGACTGCAAAGGGCTCTTGCAAAACAACACTTGGATGATTTACGTGTAAATGAATCAGAAACATGTGGATTGAATTTCCTTGTGAATACAGATGGGTTTAAAAATTAACGGAAAAAGTGTTTGGCAAAATACTTTTGGGTTTTTTTTCTTTTAATTGAATCTAAAATGTCAGGGGTTGGGGTAGGGAAGCAAAAATAATGTGGGGGGCACATGGCCTGGCCTCCCTCTGTCCATCTGTGCTAGCGGGATTCCTTTATTTTTAAGGTACGTTTTTTTCCCCAGACATGATGGTTTAGATAAAGGAAGAGAAAGAAGGCCACTTGGTCCTGCACTAATCATTGCTAACAAGAACATTCACTTCAGTTTAGACTTGTCAATAAGAAGAAGGGAAGCCTTTTACTCTGATGTCATTGGGAGTCAAAGAGGCTATGTCTTTGGTTTTAATGGAAGCATCTTTCTTGTCTTGGTATATTTCCAAGTTGCCACCCTGTCTTAACTCTCCTACAGTGGTCCCCCGTTTCTCACATCTTCTATGTTAAGTGTACCCTGTACAATGGTGTCTATTGGATATATGGGAAAACACAGACCAGAGAATTGTCTGTGTAACTGAGCCATGGGAAAAGCTCTGGTAGGTTCATGGGCAGATCCAACCTGCCCTCAGGTTAGACCGGGCCTGAAGTTAGAGCCAGGCTCCACACTTCTTCTATATCCAATTATATTCAAATCTCCAGTAACTCCTGAGTGCTGCAGTTGACTGCAGTCCTGGCCAAGGAGGCTGAGGGTCAGGAAGACAATTAACCATCCCAGGGGAGCGTACTCAGAGGTTGGTAGGTGAGAGGCAGTGTTTTCTAAACACCACTTGCTGCTTCTCACTCCAAACCCTCTGAAGGAATTCGGGTTGACCAGAAACAGGTCTTCCTTCAGCAGGTTACACTTTCTCTGGAACTTATGGTCATTATGGTCATTCCAGAAATCCCGAGAGAAGCCATAGTAGAAAAGGCATTCTACAGTTTTAGGCAAATACGTCCTCTCCTCTGACTCCATGTTCCCTGAAGGCTTCATTCTCCCAGTGAACAATGCCTGCTGGGGCTGGCATCCCCTTTTCCAGCGCGGGCTGAAGGGAAGGCCCTCAGATGGTGACTCTGTTGCTTAATTTTCATGCTAATACAGAACATACGGAGAGCCTGGAGAAACCGTTGGCTGTTCCAGCGGGCCATTTCTGTATTTCATATTTGGGACGTGACGGGAGGGAAGGCAGAGTGACAAACTGAAAATTCTCACTATTTTGCAAAGTCTGAAGCTGCAACTTTCCCAATGGTATTCAAGCTATGCAACTTTCCAGTTCTGTCTTAAAATTGAAGTCAGATTTGGGGGGCGGGGAATGTTTAGGATACTCTCTTCTGTTAGAGTGACATATGCAGGCGGATATAATTTTCAATAAGGCTTATGTGTCTTTTATGACAAAAATTCACTCCTGGGAAGAGGCAAGGACATCCGGTTAATAGTCAATCAACACTGTCATGTGTGGGTTGTTTTTACTGTTGCCCCCGTCCTTGGCGAACTGTTGGAGTGCAACGCCACTGACTTCTGTCTTTTCTTTTCATAGCGATATCTGGCATGATTGTTCCTCCCATGTGAAAGAATTGCCTTGAAGAAGTTTGTTAATGAAGAGGTTGGATTCTGCTACGAAAGTAATCTGATATGAGTCCCAGAGTGGAACTTTTAACTCAGGCCTTTTTAAGAGGAATCACACAATAACTGCAGATTTATAAACAAAATCACCGACCTTGCAAAATGCTGAAATTGGAAAGGGGATCTGCCACAGCAGGGTGTTGGTTAAACTTGTACCCCCAAGTATCTGGGGGGATATATTTATTCTGTATTGATAAAAGCAAAACCACGGTTTCTTTTTTCTTTTTCTTTTTTTTTTAAGCTTTAACTCTGCAACCATTTGTCTTTTATAAACCATAAAGCTACACCCAAGGGCCACGATGACTAAGACTCCATGTTCTAATTTATGATGTTTTTAAAGCTGTGTAAGGGGAGAATGAAGTGGTGAGAAATTTAAAAAAAAAAAGCTAGAAGGGAAAAAAAAGAAAAAAAGGTAAAAAAAAATTTTAAAAAAAGCTTGTATGGGACAGAATAGGAATGCCAGTTAGATTTTTTAGAAAACTAAGGGTCGGCTTTTGCGCCTTAAAGCATATCAGTGGTAGTTAGCTCGGACAGTACATTCTCGATATCTAACTTAACATGCCATCCCTTAGCAGTTCTGCAAGCTTCTTTCTCTTTTGTATGGTTGTCTTAAGTAACTGTGTAAATAAACGCAGCCTGGAAAGTTACCAAGCGACATACATGATCACATTTTCCCCTTGTACTCAGAAAATTCAGTGCCTCTAGACAGATTGCTAAAAAAAAAAAAAAAAAAAAAGAAAAAAAAGGAACGCAAAACAAAGCAAAACAAAACAAACAAACAAAAAAAACTCCCTGCATCTTTTAACCCGATCTCATTCTTCTGTCAACTTCTTCCGAAGCCAGTGGCCTCAGAGCGGAGTGGCCCTTATACCGAGTGAGAGACTCCTTTAAGACTTCATGGAACAGGGTCCAGGCACAGAATTCCACATAAGTCCTCCAGGTTACCAAGCTCACATGCTGCCATCAAGAGATTCGAGCTTACTCCTGCTAGAATCCTTATTAATGCTAATTCTATATCCAGGCTAAAAAAAAAAAGGAAAAAAAAAAAGAAAAATTAAAAAAAAAAAGAAGGAAAAGAAAAAAAGAAAACGCAGACAAAGCAAACTGACAAAGGCAGGCGAGTAGGCAGGCTGTTCGGGTTCCCGAATCACACAGGGGCCTGGACCACGGAGACCCTGGCGTGGTTGTTGTAAAGTTACAAATTCAATCAACAGGTAAAGTGCTTTGGGGTTCAGAATGAAAGGAAACTGGGAAAGAGGAAGAGAAAGGGGAGGCCTTGAACTCAGCTTTCTGTGGGAATTTTTGCTTTCAACTGGGAAGTGTTCTTAAAAGAAAGAATCCTTAGCAAAGAGGCAGCCAGGAAGGCTCTGGGGGATGGGGGCAGGGGTGGGGGGTGGGGGGTGGGGCACGGGCCTGGCTGACTTTTCTTTGCCCTTCGGTTTCTGTATGTAGTTATAAATACTGTAGATTTTTTGTGATTTTTTTTTGCCAAAGTTGTTTTATTTATACATTTTAATGTCTGAAAATGGTTTTCGAGCTCACGAAAAAGAAAGGATTTTCCTGCATATTTTGCAAAGAAATAAAAAGCGCACTACCTTTAGCTAGCACGTACTTACAAAGTTAACTCAAACGCTTTTTGTTGTCTGTTTTAATGGGGATTTTGTAAAATATCCATATAAATAATGTATTTATCTTTGGAATTTGTACATTGCTTTTTCTCTCCTCCCACCCCCCAAGCCCCAGTTTATTATTTTTGTGTGTGTGTATTTGCTTTGTGAACAGTGCGTATAGTTTGGTCACCTATGATTGTATTGGCTGTTTCAATGTGATTTTTAAACAATTCATTTATAGGTATTTTTAGTATTGTTTCAAACCATGCTTCATTTTTTTTATTTCCACCCAAAAGCCATTGTCTATTTTTGTATTATTTGTAAGTTAAGAAGTTTTTTCCAATATATGGCAAAAAAAATAGTAGCATATTATTCTTGTAGCATTTAGTTCTGTAGATTTAAAAAATGATGTATCCTTTGCTTTGGAAGCATACAAAAATGCTGTTTTACTCTATTAATATGCATGGAATCTCTCCCTTTGGAGCGACGCATTTTGTGCATTAAATTTGGGGGAGAAACTTCATAGAGATCAATGAACATACTTTCTTTCTTAAGTCTGCTTGTATATTCTCTGTCTTTCACATAAATATAAACCAGCAGATTGGATGCCTTAACAATGCAGATCATATTCATCTCACCTGTACATTGTACTGTGCACCCCAACTGTCAGTCATCACTAACATTTAAGAAAAAAAAAAAGAAAAAGAAGAAAAAAAAACAAAGAAATTGAAAAGCACAAAAGAACTGTTTTGTTACTTTCAGACAATGACAATGTTACTTTTTCTAGTAGAGCAAGCGACCATTAACAAGGATGCTGCAACTGTGCATGCCCCGTGTGGATTTCAATGGTTTTCACTAGACTGTCAAGAGTGCGGATTTTTATGGGTTGGGGAGGGCAGGGGAGGGGAGTTGGGGAGGTTGGTAAGGGAGGGGAGGGAGGAAAGCTGATTTTTCATGGTGAGAAATAATAATAATGATGACTGATAATAATAATAAAAAGAAACTGGAAAAAAAATATAAGCAAGGTTTAGCATTGCTTCTCCGTACTCAGAAAGGTTGTCTGAATTCGTGTGGTAAGCGCTGGCCTGAGGATGTCTAAGGTCTAAAGCCATATTTTGTCTGGTGAGCCAGACGCCAGTCTGCAAAGGAACAAGCGGCGAGCCGGTGAGATGTCCGGCTCAGACCCTGACAAAAGACGCCACCAATCTGTTAGCCATGTGCCATGGTGAGAACTTCACTGGAAAGCCCAAAGAGCCTTTAAAGAGAAAATGTGTATCATTTGTGTTCTGTTGTTTATGTTTGATTAGATGATGGAGAAGCGTTCTGGTCCCAGGAACCATTTTCTTCTATTCAAAATGTTGTTTTCAAGTTCCTTTAAGACACTGTCCCCCCCCCCCCTAAATACAGAATATGGCTTTAAAAAGGAAGATGGAGTAGAGAATTCAATTCAGATTTCAGTTTTGGGGGAAGAGCCCTGCCTCTGGATGACTGGATGTGCATATGCCATGCCCGGCCTCACAATGTAGGATGCAGCTTCATGAACTCATCTGTCAATCTACTAACCTTTCACCTTCTTATCAAAACTTTTTCAGTAGACACACACTGTACAGTTCAATTGTTAGAGCACTTAACTACTGTAGAGATTGTTATAATTTTCTTTTTCTTTCCTTTTATTTTTCTTTTTGCAAAAAAAAAAAAAACTCAAGCTGTAAAAAACTTTTCGACTTTCATGATATTTAATTAAAGTTACTTCCTGTCTGTGATGGCAGTTCCTAGTGGTCTATTCATTTCTGTGGTAGAGGACCCAAAGCTCGGTGAGCTGCAGAGGGCCTGGGTTTGCTATTCTTCAGGCCAGTGTTGGCACCCAGAGAGAATTAGCCTAGGCCGGGGGACACCCACTTCCTTTCCTCAGAGGTCTTCAGAGATTTGCTAATTTGGAATGCAAATTGAGCACACACAGCGTATTGCTGCCCTCTGCTGGCATGAGCCAGGTGTGCAGGTGCACGTGCTGACCCACTGAGGCGCCAAGGGCCCCCAGCCCTGTTATCCGTGAATGGTGAGCGATCCCCCATGACAGGAGCTGAATTGGACTTCCAGGAACTGGTCATTCTAGAACACCATCCTCCACACTGGAAGTCTGAGCTGATCTCTTCCTATGCAACTGCTAATTAATCCCAGTGAGCCTTCTGGCCAATTAATTCTGTGCCCTGGCTTGCTGATGAGGCATGTGTGACTAGAGAACCTATATATATATATATATATTTAAACTTCGTGTGGATAATAAGGTTTTTCCCCCTGGTGGACAAAACCACATCTGTCTGGAATCAAACTTTACAGGCATGCAGTCGGTGTGCAGACTTCACGGGCACCCGGTGGGTACACACATGCATGGGACACACGCACGGGACCCACGTATGGGACTGTGCCACTTTAAGTCCTGTCTGGATCGTAGTCTTTCATTGTACTTTATACGTCTTTACTAATTTTGCAATGACAGGACACGATAAGGTTAATGATGCTTACAAAATGCCTCAGCCAACAGAAACTTCAAGGCCAGAGCTAATAGGGTGTCTATCCCTTAAGCACCCGCACATTCATTGGTGGCAGACACTTCTGCTGCCCTGCTCTGAGATACAGCCCAAGGTAAAGAGGCCCTGAAAAACTATCCAGTGTGAGGCAGTACGTAGAGAAACTACCAGCCTGTCTTCATCCGGGAATACTGCCTGATCAGCGTGACCACTCACCATCTGCTACAAAAGGTTCAGGATGTCTTCTGGCTGCACACAATGTCAGACAGGAGAAATCGCTTCCAAGTCACCCTGGTCTACAAGGCTTACACAACAAGAGGCAGGCACACTCTACAGAGTTAAAAAAAAAATGGATAACAACGCTCTGAATTCCTGGCTTAGCATTTGTTACGGCCTACCTCTTGGCAGCTTTCATCCATTTATTCATGCATTCACTCATCCACTCATTCATTCATTTGTTCCTTTAAGCCTCAAGCCTTTGCTATGCCTATGACATCACATGAGGAACGGTGTTTCCATTAGTCAGGACCCTGGCATTGTTTCTGCTCTTGGTGCTTACAGCGCAATAGGAAAAACTGGCAGAAAGCACCCCCCCACACACACACACATACACAACCCCTAACGATGGTAATGAAGAGCAAGTCAAGAATGTTTTGAAGGCATATCATAGGGAAAGCTGACATAATCGAAGGACTTTCTGGAAAAGGCTTCCAGAGAAAATAGCAGTTGAGCTGGGGGAGAAAGAGAGAACATCTCAGGCAGAAGGGATGAGGGTGAGTGTAAGGGCTAAATATCAGTAGGACAAGGTGCACCGAAGAGCAGAAAGTCTTTGTGATGGGAATACACAGATGCTCCCAGTGACTTCGTGGGGCATAGCGAGTTAAATTCACTGCATATTCTGGGCATCTAGCCTGGGTTTGGTGTGCTCGATAGTAATAATCCAGTCAGCTGAAGTTCCTGCATGCACCTCACAGCCTATGACAACCTCACAGACTCATAGTCCCTGAGTGTTCACAAGGGCAATGCTGGATAAAAGATGAGGCGTCTCCTCGGGGTTAAGCAGACAGGCAAAAAGTGGTTGGTTAGGGATGCCAGTAAGCACATCCTTCAGCTGAAGTGAACACCCAACCCACTTCACTCCAGAAAATTATGCCCGTAGCAAGAGTGTGGGGTCTTGACATCCATTGTTTAATTTATGAATTTGAGCTGTGTTGCTAGATTTTTTTTTGGCAGGGGTGGGGGAGATGGCTTCTCATTTTATAAATGTTGGGATCCCATCTAAAATCAATGATTCAAAACCACAGCATTCGTCACTGTTGAGATGGCTCAACACATAGAAGCATGGACTACTCTTGTAGAGGACCGAGGTTCTGTTCCCAGCACCCACATGATGGGTCAAAACCATAGGTAACACAGGATCCAATCCCCGCTTCTGGCCTCCTCTGGCACTGCACACAAGGGTTGCCCAACCATATGTGCATATGATATTCATATACACAAAAACAAAAAGAATAAATATTTTTAAAACCCATAACATTAGGCAAATAAAGATTGCCCTTCTTGTTCCTTTAAAGTGCCAGTTTGGGGCTTCTGGACAAAAGTCCAAGTTGCAGAAGGTGGCATTTAAACATTCCTCATGGCGTGATTATCCCTAGAGAGCAAAGAATGGTGCGCAAAGAGGGTGTTTATGTGCTGCTTTGTAAGACAAAGAGGGATTCTTTAAGTGTTGGGAGAAATTGTGTAACAGACCGCCCTGATTAATACCTTGAGACTGGACTGTGTGAAAAACCAAGTATTGAACGTAGCAGCCGTGTGAACTTGGGAAAGTGGGATCATGTGTTTGTGAAAATCTACTGACTGCAGGACTCAGTGGCTGGTCAACACACAAGCCCTCTAAACACTAGAAAGCCAACCATGGCCTCCTCTCGCCTCACAGAAGACCCATCATAGATAAATTCATTTTTACATAAAGTTTCAAAGAAGCAAACTTTTTCTAACATGCCATGTTCTGGACAGCTCACATTCTCAACCCTGAAATGCTCACCTCCACCCTTTCCCATGCCATCAATTGAGTGTTCCACAATACAGTACATTCTGATCAGCTCCCACGGCCCATCCCATTGCAAGGGAAATCCTCAAACCTACTTGAATTCATTTTGCTTTCAACCTTTGACCTGCCCACAACCTTCTGCTCCTCTCAGGAAAATCTCTTTATCTCTCTCATCATCCATGGGCTGTTGTCTCTCCTTTATTTACATTTTCTTGTTTTGTCCAAGTCAAAAACCATGCATTTATTATCCTGATAAACAGTGGGAAGAGTTCCATATTGTGCACACAGATCTCATTTATAATCTTAGAGGTGCCAAGAATGAACTGGAGGGGACAGGGCAAAAGCTGAGGAGCACAGGAGCCCACTATAGTGGTCTAGGCAAGACATGAACAGCTTGGACTATGGAGATAAAAGGGAGAAAATAGAACTAAGGAGACACGAGAGAACCATCATGGTTGGATGATTAATATAATATGGGAGTTCAGGGAGAACGAATTATAGTTATTATCAACTGTATGTATTTTCCGGGGCTGGGAACAGAACCCAGAACCTCACACGTGCTAGGCATGGGATTTACTACTGAGCTACAATGCCCACCCAACCTGATGCTCAGGTATTTGACAAAGTCAACTTTTGTTTAAGAATAGGTTGGCTTCTCCAGACTATGACCTTGCAGAGGAACTGCTGATTAGATCTTCTTACTTCTTTTACTTTTCTCCCGGTTCCAAATATGACACTGTCCTCCAGGGGCTTCTCCATTGCACCAAAAACGAAGTTCACTTTCCCGAACTAGAAATATTTGTTTCTTTTATTTTTTTTTCAAATGAAGCATTAAGCATTTATCTCGTTTCTCTGGAGAATTAAGATATAGTGGGACTAACTGACATTTATTTAGCATACATTTTCACCACCGATGGTAGAATTTTTACAATCTATATTAAGAACAAAAGCCCTGAAAATTAACCCCAAACCCGATCACAATGGGCTTTGTGGGGCAACCATCTAGTGCCAGAAGTGATGTTATAAAGAAAACTTCATACTCCACAAAGATGCTGGTGAACTGTCAATAAGGAAGAAGTTGTCCTACCAAAGATTATGCACAACATGGATTGCTCCAGGAAAGCAAGAAGGAATAAATGGGAACCAAGCAAAATCCAAGCCCTTATCGAAAGTATTTATTTACTTATGTGATTGCTATAACTTTACTGGAAGTTTCTTATGTCATGTTTACAGACATTTCTAACCTTTTGACATTGTAACATGACATTGTTATTTATACAATTCACACTCTGAATTGCACACACACACACATCATAAAAATACTCACACTTTAAGGGAGGTTGTAATTTTGCAAGGGGTCATATTTTTGCTATTCTGGGTACATGTGGCTCCTAGGCCACAGGTTGGACACACCTTCATGATGGAAGCTAGGGATATAATAGTGTCCTAATGCCTCATTTCTTTCTCTCATGGCTGCCTAGGGAGGTCCAGCCATGAATCAAGCAGTCACAATACACTTTGTAACAAGTGAAACCCAACATGTCTCAGGGAATCTGTGACACTGAGGCTGCCCAGATTCCGATAGCTTAACAGACAAAATTAATCAAGTCACCATCTAATGTTTATATCCTCCAACGACCATTATAAGAACCAGAGTTCATTGCAATTCTGATTAATGCTAATAATTAATTCTTGGCTATTGTTCCCCTCACTCCCCTTCTTACTTTCCTTCTTCCACATAGCCCCCATCTGTTCTTCAGGGTTTTTATTGCAAACTTCTTCCTTCTTCAGTCTCTTTCATTGCTCGATTTTCTGTGACTTCTCTTCCAGAAGAAAAACTTGTCACTTTAGCAGAGAAAAGGGGAGACACTGCAGTAATCAAACGTCATACTCTTTGGCAGCACATCAGAGGGGAGAGTCTATAAATAATCACTTTTTGATAACGCTTGACCTGTTCCTTTTGTCTGTTTTTAATTAATTTAATTTTAATTAATTAATTTTAGGGTTTTTATTTCCTTTAAATTTTTCTTTCCAGAACTTGATGGCTATTTTTTTTCTTTTTGATCCAGTGATCTTGTTATTGAAGCATATTTTAGCACACATGTCTCATAGTTACTAATCAAACTCAACTACATTGAACTATCAAGTACCCTAGGCTGGTAAGATCACTTTTCAAATGATTCTTTTTATTAGCAAAATATTGTGGGTGTATGCAGGGACAAGAGAATGAATTTCTTTCCTATTATGTTTTTTTTTTCCTGTTTGCTTTCTAAAGTGAGAGAAAGAAGGTGTGGGAACGAATGGGCAGGGAAGTTGAGAGGAGGATCTGGGAGGAGATAAGGAAGAGGAAATGATGGTTAGTATATACTGAATGAAAAACATTCTTATTCTTGTTCAAATTCATGGCCCTTCTTATCATTAATTGATGTCCCACATATAGATTCCTAAACACATAAGAACAAATTGATTAGTCTGTATAATGTTATTTGCATGAATATGTTTTCAGGGGCTGAGAGTTGGGTACTGGACAACCAACTGGTGTGTTCTTCCCTGGGGATAACTATTTCTCTAATTTTCATCATTCCTTAGTTGCCCGTCAATCTTCGTAAAGGAGTGGAACTTTCCTTGACCTATGTTGTTAGCATGCTGCTGTATTTGCTCAGCTCCTGTTTAGGCAGCCATTTCTGGTGAGACTTCCTGGGTGTAGCTTCTGACTTTCCTAGAGACATAATCTCACAGCAAACTCCATGAGCCTCTGGCTCTTATAAGCTTTCTGTCATCTCTTCCAAAACGATCACTGAGCCTTCATTGTAGGAATGGTATTATGGACTGGGCTCCACAATCCTGCAGCATGATTGGTTGTGGTTTTCTGTAATGGTCTCCATCTGCTGCAATGAGAAATTTCCTCGATGAGGGGTGCAGAATCATTTACTTGTGTGCATAAAGACAAATGTTTAGAATACATTTAGGGACTGTGCTGGCTTAGTAAAGTGGTGGTTGTAGGGTCTCCTCCAAGATCCATGATTTTACCAGCCCAAGGGAGCTGACAAATTTCTGGTTCCAGGCATAGCTTCCTTCGTGTTCAGTGAATCTTAAGTCCAATTAAAGAACTGTTGGTTACCACCAGGGTGTGTGCGCCACTACTGCACACTTAGAATTAACATGCCGTGCTGGTTGTTGTTGTTCACAGGTATCATAGCTGGGTAAGACTGTTGTTTCCTCCCTCCTTTGGAAACGTGCATGGTGCTTTCTGGGACCAAGAAAACTAGTCCCCAGAGAGGAGGCTTTCAAGTCATTTCCAGCTCTTGAACCTCTGGCCCTGAAGTGCATGGTTCCTTCAGATATATGGAATTACTGTCCACCTTTGGGAAGGAAAGCAAGGACATTGGCAATAACCTATAATGTTCTGAGAATCTCTTGACCAACAACTCAAAAGAGGGCTTCTTATGCCTGGTGTTTGGATTTTTGTTAGGTTATCTTTGGCTCTTGGAGAGAGAATTATCAGCCTAGATGGGCAAATTTTATTTAAACTATATGTGTATATATTTATACACAGACTTAGTGTATTACAACTATTTTTATTACAATATTTGTACTTCAATTTTTTTTCAGATTTCCTTGCTGTTACTTTCTCTTCCTCCCTTCTTCTGTGATTATCTCTTCCTGTCTTCCTAATTAGAGTTTCCTGGATTCTTCTAACTTTTCTAATTTCTCCTATCAGATCACCCCATAGTCCCCTTTTCATTGCCCCTCCCTTTTCTGTTTTCTCCTTTCTGCAGTTGCTGGTATTCACATCTGATAACTTGGGGCTAGGAGCCTCAGGTGGGAGAGGACATGTGCTGTTTGTTTTTCTGGGTCTGAGTTATCTCACCCAGCATGATATTCTCTCTTTCCATCCATTTACCTGAAAGTTTCATTTTTATTTACAGCTGAACATTTCAGAGTGTACACGCACCTCATTCTCATTACCCATCCATCTACCCATTCATCTGTCTTAGGGCATTTAGGTGGTTTCCTTTCCCTAGCTACTGTGGACAGAGAAGCAGGGAACATGGCTGAGCAAGTTTCTGGGGAACATGATGCAGAGTCCTTTGGGTATATGACAAGGCGTGGCATGAGGGGTCATGTGGAGTTATTTTTAAGTTGTTCAGAAATCTCCAGAGAGACTGCACCCATTTGCAATGGGGGATTCTCTTTTCCCCACATTCCCTCTAGCATTGTTGCCAGTTGTTTTCTTGATCTTTGACATTTGGACTGGGACAAGATGAAATCTAAAAGTTTTTATGATTTAGAGGTCCCTAATTGCTTGGGATGATGAGCATTTTTTGAGATATTTCTTAGCCACATTTTTCTTCTTTTTGAGAACTTTGTGTTTAGATCCCAGGCCCATTTTTTTTGCATGTATCATCGTTCTTGCTCTTTGCTTTTGTAGTTATTTATATATTCTGGATATTAATCCCCCATCAGCTATGTAGCTAGCAAAGATTCTCCCCCATTCCGTGGGCTTCCGCTTTCCCTGATTTATTGCCTCTGTCTGGGTAGAAGCTTTTTAGCTTTATGAAGTCCAGCTAGTCATTTGTTGGCCTTAATCCCTGGGCAAATGGAGCCCTGCGCAGGAAGTCCTTCCTTATACCCTGTCATCCAGGGCACTGTCTATGTTTTCTTCTAGCAGTTCCAATGTTGCAGACTTCACATGTAGGCTTTTCACCCATTTGAAGGTAGTTTCTGTGCAAGATGACAGAGACAGGTTTAATTTTGTCCTTCTGCATGTGGATGCCCAGTTTCTCCAGCACCTGCTATCTTTCCTCCAGCATATCATTGACATCTTTGGCAAACATTAAATGGTCGAAATTATCTGTATGGATATTTGGATCTTTGATTTCATTCTGTTGGTCTACACATCCATGTTCATGCCAGTATGATATAGTTTTTATTACTATGGCTCTGAAGTCTATATCAAGATCTCAATCAGTGGCCCTTCTACCATCATCCTCTTTTCTCATTGTTGTTCTGGTTATCTGGGATCTTTGGGGGTTCCATATGAATTTTAGAATAGTTTTCTTCTATTTCTGTGAAGAGTGAAGATGGAATTTTGATTGAGACTGCATTGAATCTTTAAATAGCTTTTGGTAAAATGATCTTTTTTTTCACAAAGATCTGCCTGCCTCCTGCCTCCTGAGTGCTGGGATTAAAGGCGTATGCCACCACTGCCTGACCAAATGATCATTTTCATAATATTATTTCTACCAATCCATAAGACTGGGTTCCCCCGCCACTCCTCATTTTCTAGTGTCTTTATTTCTTTCTTCAGAGGTTTGAATTTTTATTTCACAGGTCCTTCACCCCCTTGGTTAGTCTGACACCTAGGTGGCTGATTTTCTTTGGGATTATAAAGATTGTGAGTGTGCGCATGATCTCTTTCTCTGTGGGTTTTCTGTTGGTGAATAGAGAAGCCATTCATTTGTGTGTGTTGGTTGTACATTCTGCACATTGCTGAGTTTATCACTTCTAGATGTTTTTGGTAGGATTTGGGGGATCACTAAAGTGTTGTCTACAAATAAGGAGAGTCTGGTTTCTCCTTTTCCTGTTTGTAACCCTTTAATTTCCTTTTTCGGCTTGGTTGCTCCAGCTAGTGCTTCCAGCACGTTATTGAAAAGAAGCTGGGGAGTGGACAGCCCTGACTTGTTTCTGATCATCTTTTAATTGGAAGGCTTTTTATTACTATTTCAACATCTTTATGTGTTATGGGTCTTTTTAGGTTGCCATTTTTTTCTTTGTTTAATTTTGGTGGTTTGGCTGAATCTAGAAATTCATCCATTTCTCTTTTTTAATTTTTTAAAATATATCTTTATTTGTTACGTATACAGTGTTCTGGCTGCAGGCCAGAAGACGGCACCAGATCTCATTAGGGGTGGTTGTGAGCCACCATGTGGTTGCTGGGAATTGAACCTAGGACCTCTGGAAGAGCAGCCAGTGCTCTTAACTACTGAGCCGTTTCTCTAGCCTCTGGCCATCACTCAGGCACTTATTCTCCTTAAGTTCTTTCTCCTTAAAGACAACTGAGCTGTTTCTTTGTGTTTTCTTTAAGCTCTTGACTACATTGTTGAAATTTATGATTGTTCTTTAAGTCCTATGTCCTAAGGTTCCCCTGGGTAATTCTCACTGGCAAACATTTCTACAGGTTTAGATGACGAGACAGGTACTGGCTTCATTTTCCTTATTTGCATTTTTAAATGAGATCTTGGAATGAAAAGTTCATAGTTTCATGTCCAGTGTAGACAGACAAGGCTGGGACAGGAGTGAGGATGTGTTTGCAAACTGGGAGTAGAGGTTGAAGATGTCTCCAGTGCAATTAAGCCATGTGGCCAGAGGGGAATGATTTGTGTTTAGAAGGAGCATCCTAGTCTAATACTGGGGGCAGATCTTGCGGGGTCGATAGGTTCAGTGTGTCATGGGAGAAGCCTGGGTTAAGGGATCAGGCAGGGTGGGTCCTGGAAGAAGTCTAGAGATTGTTTGAGACACAGACATGGGTGACCAGACTAGATCAGAGCACTAAATGTAGAACCAGGGCTAGAACTGGAAGGCTGACAATACGTGGAAGGGAGGGTCAGTCTGACTCCCTGGGCTAGACCCTTGAGAAGGATGTGTTGGATCTGGATGAGTGGGGAGGTTGACCTGCTCTTTAAGGACAAGAAGAGGGAATCATGAGCATGACCTCCTCTGGTCACATGTGAGAGAACACATGAAGAAAGCATGGCAAGATAGAAAGGCAAAGCTGGCAGTCAAGGGACACTGGAGTCAGTTTGTCCATCTTCTATTTATAGATGAGCTAATACATATTCACTATGCAAGCATACATGTTCAGTGCTCACTGCGGCCATATGATATGGCTGCAATAGTGACTTCAGATGAAAAGGAAGTATTTACTTATCCCATATAAGTACAGCAAGTTGTTATTCTTACTTGAAGCCTTAAATACACACTCCTATATATATATATGTATATATATATATATCATATTAAACATACATATACAAATATTTACTAAAAGTGTCTTCAACAGGAAATCACCCAAACTCTTAAACCTTGGTTACATGAAAGAAACTCATGGCATTTATGTCCAAAAATGTGCAGGGTGATAAGCGATTTGCAAATAAGCCCAGCACCCATTATGTATTCTGACCATATTTAGACATTGTCGTTCCATTTTGTGTGTGCACAAACCATCACATAAGTAATTGATCTTAGGCTGACAGTCACGAGATCATTTCCTATTTGCTTGCTATCTACCAGGATGGTACACATCCTGAGTTCAAAACACCAAACTTGCAAGTCCTTCCTGCTGCATAAAGCCCAAAGGACAGCACCCTTGGAGGCCAGAGGGCCATCCCCAGGGCTCAGTGCTTACTTAACAGGAGGAATCTTTATAACCGTGTCTAGGAAGATTTCCAGTGTTGAACTGTAGCTGCTGCTTGCTCATCAGAAGCAGAAGGAAAGAGTTCTTCCACGCTAAGTCTCCAGACCACTCGCCTGTCTTATGATATTACCCCATTGCTCGGTGTCAGAGGAGACACCAGACAATCAAAGTCAGGCAGTGAAGGAAACCATTTTGGAATTGGCACATGCCGAGGGGTGCTGGCTCTAGGCCGTCCATTTATAGAGCGAGGAATTGTCACTGCTGTCAAGGGTAGAAAGGGGAATTGGGTGAGAGTCAAACAACTCAGGAGCACGAGGGAGAAGAAGAAACAAACTTCTTTGACAAATGGTTCCTGAAGTATAACACTATTAAGCACTATCCTAGTTGAAAAAATATATTAATATAGCAAGATTCAGTGAAATGATTTCAGAAGAAATTTAGATATAATTAATAAATTTATAAGATGGGCAGGTAGGACGTGTAATTTGTATTCCAGATGAGAAATTTTTTGAAATGAATCACTTACCAGTTATTTATCAGCTCACTCACCCAAATATTTTAATGACTGGTATACGCCAGTTATCTTAGGTGTTGGCAGTCATGGATGGAGAGGTAATATAAAAACCAAAAGAAATGAATAAGTGTGCATGAACTTCAGGTTGGGAAGAACCTGGAGAGACTGTGTATTTAAATATACACCATGTTTTCTTGCTTGACAGGAAATGTCCCCCAAAGGCTCATGGGTGGGAGGCATGATTCCCACACCATGATGGGTAGCAGGAGGTGACTGGATTGTGAGACCTCTATCCTCATGGACAGACCGACCTGTTTCTACGTTTGCAGTCAAATGCTTGAGGAAGCTCTCAGGCCTAGCTGGAGGTCACAGGTCACTAAATGTATGCCTGCCTTCCAAGGATGCATTTTGTCCCTGGACCATCCACCTCTTCTCTACGCTTCTTGGTTGCCATGAGGGGGGACAGCCTTTCTCTATCACACACTCCCTTCTGTGATGCCCTGCTTCAATCTCATGCCAATAGTCACCAGGCCAAGCAATCATCTGAAGCCTTCAAAATTGTGAGCCAAAAGAATAAATTTTATTTTCTCCTTGTAAGTTGATTGCCTCAAAGATTTTTGTTGCAGTGGCAGACGGCTGTGCTAGGGTTGGTCACAATGCTTGAGATCATCCACGGAGCTTAGGCGAAACAAGGCAAGCAGAGGCCCCAGACATACCCTTGAAGTTTGTCTTGGCACTTACGTTCCAGGAATTGTCTCTTTGAAAAACAACTCCCAGATGGCGTCTGCAAGCTCTCTCTCAACTTGAAACACTCACACCTGAAGCAGATCCAAATCAATTGCCATCAAGGAGCCGAACTCTTTACGTCCCAGACTGGGCACCCAACTGCCCTTGTTGATCTGTGATTCCTTAGACTTCATGCTCTGCAAATGAATTAACACTCAATATTGTAGTAAACCACTGAGCCATGGAACAATTTTTGTAAAGCAACAACCATTGAGATGAGCAAAGAAAACTATAAGTGGGTTCAGTTGTTGGGAAAAAAATGTGAAAAAGTATTTTAAAGATTCACTTTTAGTTTTATTTTAGGTGCATGAATGTTGCCTGCATATAATGTGCACTATATAAAGGCTTGATGCCCCAGGCCATCGGAGGGTGTCCGATCTTCCTGGAACTAGAATGACAGGTGGCTGTGAGCTACCATAGCCCAGGGGCTGAGAACAGAGTGTGGGTCATCTGTGGAAAGAGCACTCTTAACCGATGAGCCATCTTTCCAGGCCTGGTGTAAACTTTTTTTTGTTGTTGTTGTTTAAAATTGAGTGGAGGTGTATGGAGAAGTCACAATAGATTGTTAAGAATCTGTGGCATGTATTGCGCACAGGAGACATCTTTTATCACACATTGCCTGTGGTGTCTAGAAAAGCAAACATGGAACTGCGGAACTGGAGGCCGTTTGGAAATGGCATGTTAGTAGGCTGGTTGGTAGGGTTTGCAAGATAGGGGGGTAGTCCCAGTTAGTACGATGCTTGCCTCACAAGCACAGCAAAGTGAGTTTGATCTCCAGAACCCACAAGAGAAAAGCAAGGTGTGATGATGCTTACTTGTACTCCAGTGATGGGAAGGCAGAGAGTGGTAGATTGCTGGCCTGGGGTTCACTGGGCATCTAACCTAGCCTACCTGGTGAGTTTCAAACCAATGAGACATTGTTTCATGCAAAAAGGAAGCAATAGCAACTATGGAATGCCATGAGGTGGGCATCCTATGCCTATGCTCAGTAGCACATATATGTTCCTATAAACACAGTCATAAAAATTTTTAAATCATAATTGTGCCTAAAGAGAAGAGTTTTTTTTAAAAGGAATTATAGTACATTTACCAACACAAAGAAGACTCATAATTTGAACACCCTACCTGGCACAGTGGTTAGGGATAAGAACCAGTCAAGAAATATGGCATGAGCCCTAGGGAGAAGCTACTCCTAGTACTTTACAAAATGGGCATAGTGTTAAACCATCTCCTAATGACATAGGATATATCCAATGGATCATGATACCCATAGATTCATGCACACACCCCATATGCTTTGAGAGAGTTGTGTTGACAAATACATGACCAGCCTGGCCTAGAAGAGACCGTGGCTACTGGAGATGCAGAAATGAGGTCAGAATTATCCCAGTTTCCACAGCTGAGAAAGAGGATGCGACAGTTGCTCAGCTGTCAAGTAGCCAAACCCTTTCTCTGTCCTTGAATGATAGAAAGAGGTAGAAGATCTCGAGAGGTAAGAGCCAGGAGTTGTAAAATACCCATATCTAAGGATCCACTTGCAGAAAACAGTTCCTTATTGAGCACCTAGCCAACATAGCCATCTTAAATATTTATACTGATGCTAAGGCTACCCATATAGGTGAAGATCTTGATTATTGGAGATGATGGGAATTAATGGAGAAATTGATGCTCTTCCTCAACTATAAGGAATAACATTCAAGAACTATCTCATTATTTCTCAGGACACTTTGCACCTTGATTGTTCTTCTACATTTGGGGTTTTAGAGTCTCTCAAGACTGAATAATTTTCTTCATCCATTCAGCAAGAACTGTGATGGGTGCTGGAGAGGAATGGTGGGCAAAGCAAGACTTGGTGTTTTCCTTTAAGGAAGCATCCATCTAGCCAGAGAGGCAGATGCAGCTTTGACAATGCACAAAATTCCTATGGAAAGGAAGTCAAAAGCCTACTGAGCTAGAGACCTGACCTGGCATGGAAGAGCAGTAGGGTATCGTCTGAAGAATGGAATTGAAGCTTAAACAAGAAAAATGAATTGAGTGAAAAGAGAACATGCCAGAAGATGAGTATCACATACAAGGGACCTGAAAAAGACCTGTGTGACTGAAATATCTGAGCCAGAGGTAAAAGATGAGGTCACAACTCAAACCTTCGCACAGCCTTCTGTAGGCTGGGTGGGCCGGTGTTTGCTTGCTGGCATTTCCTTTTGTTGTTGTTGTTAGCACGCATACTAATGAGTTCTATTATGGCACTTACATACACACACCCTGCTCATATTTACTCCTCCCACTACCCACTCCGCCCTCTCTCCTTTCTTCCAGTAACTGGGGAAATTTATTTCAAGATTATAAAGAATCCATTGAAAAGTAGATTAAGAAATGTTATGATCAGCCTCCAAGCATCCCAGACAGACACTACTGGCTGACACTGGGGGTACTTGGAAGGTGGGTCTCAAAGCAGTTCTTCTCCACCTGCTGGCGCATCTCAGAGCACGGTTTGCATATGATGCCCAGGATCCCACGTGTCAGTTCGTAACAGGTGCCTCGCCTTCATCTTTCCATGAAGCCAGTTATTCTTTAAATGACACCCATCAGATTATGTATGGTCTGATATTTATTTTATTTCAACGATCACTCTTTTTTTGTCAAGTGTAGCCTCAGACACAGCAGGTGAACCTTAATGGCTTAAGGGATAAATAGCAAACTGACGGGATCATGCCCATTAGCTAATGGATCACTAAGCAATGGGGACTAGTTCCACTCCAGCGCACTTAGCCCAGGGTTGCCAGGAATTTTAAACACAACAAGCAAACGCTCTAGCTTCACTTCACGGGCCCAGGGGATGGAGGCTGAAACTCAAAATATGGCTTCTTTGATAGACGTGTGAATGAATGTGGCTATCATTATGTAATTGCGCACCTTAGGATTTATTTATTATTGACTGCAAAGCATATTCTAGAAATAAAGTGGAGGCATTTGACCTGCCAGGTTGGTGCATTTGTCGGTGATCGCCTGGCAGACAGAGGGACCCTAATGGGAGATTCACTCCAGCCCCCTGGTTTGCTCGCTCTATTATTCGCGTCCCAGTGCTTCATGGGAAAATATATGAGCCTGACATTCTGTTCTGTGGACTGTTTCACAACTTGGTAAATTAGCCACTCTCTGTGTTGTGTGGGGTCCTGTCTTCCACAGGGATTTTTTTTAATCAGTTGTTTCAGATATGTGTGTCTCATTAGCATCTGGAAAAGCAATCACTTTTTAAAATCCCAAATCTCATGGTTTTATTGGGCTATTAAGAGCTTGATTTGTGGCTGGTAGGGACAGTTAAAAAACTTGGCCATTGAGCACACTATCCAAGAGTCATCCGGCCGAAGGGAGACACCAATAAATGGAGCCCCAGAAATATAGAAAAGGGGCATCACTGAGAGCCAGTGTCATGACAAGCTCTGCTCTGCATTTGAACTCAAGTTCATCTCTTGATCCAAGCTGTGACTATAATCCTACTTCATTGTCACTCTCTAACCCCCTGACTTGGGGGTTTAAGATGGGGTTGAAGGAAGTTTTCAACATGCTAAGCCCTCAAATTGTTTCGGGTAGAGGAACCAAAGTGTGAAGACAAACTCAATTCTCTTTCCTGTCAGCTTCAAGCCAGTCAAGCTTTTGATCTTTGCTCTGTCCCAAGACCAACAGCTTGTAGTCCCTTATGAGTAGAGAGGACAATGGAGATGATGCGAGATGATTCTTCTGATGCTATAGTGGGAAGAGACAGCAGACACAGGGAGCGGGAGCACCCTGCCTCCTTTTGTCAAGAGCAGCGTTAGAATGGGTCACTTCAGTCTAGCACATGCTCCGCTGCCTCCAGATCCCTCTCTGGGCTCGCAGAGCTTCTGGCTGAGTGAAGAATTCCTTCAAGAGACTTTCAAAGGGAGGGATGTGAGTAAAAAGGCAACGTCCAGGTGTTTCTGAGGGCTTCTTCTCCAACAATACCAGAGAAATGGCGCATTATCAGAAGGTCTATGTAAGTTGTCAGTTGGAAGGCATGGGGAATATAGACAGTAAGAGGATTTCAGTCATCGGTCACACTATCCAAGAGACACCCAGCAGAAAGAACAATACGAATAAGGAGAAGAAATAAAGAAATAAAGACCTCTAAAACCATAGTGATATGCCAATGTTGTATGCATAGACCTCCCTGGATGCATCATGAGAAAGCCTCAATGAGTAGGAAAAACCCAGAATTCTTTCCAGCACTCATGTGTCTGTCTATCATCTGTATCTATCACTATAGCTATCACTGGCTTATACTCTACCAACTATCTATCATATCAATCTCTCTATCCATCTATTATCTATGTTTATCTATATCTACTTCTATTGCTGTATCTATCATATATCAACTATCTATCATCTGTCTACCTAAATCAATTATTCACCAATCATCTTTCCATCTGTATCATCTATTCTCTATCAATTAATTTATTATTTATCTATTATATATCTTTCATCTCTCATTCATCCATCTACCTACTGACATATTGTCTGTCTGTCTGTCTATCTATCTATCTATCTATCTATCTATCATCTATCTATCTGTTGTAAGGAAGCTGTTTTTGTTCCCGGCTACCCAGAACTGAAACAATTACACAGAAACTGTATTAATTACAATACTACTTGGACTATTAATATATATATATATTTCTAACTTACTCTTATCTTTTAAATTAACCCATTTCTATTGTATTATACTTTATCACAAGACTCATGGTTTACCTGCAAGGTTCTGACGCATCTGTCCCTGGCAGTGGCTCCATGGCTTCTTGCAACTCTGCCTTCTTTCTCCTAGCATTCAGTTAATTTTCTCTGCCTAGCTCTACTCTGCCCTATTACAAGCCAAGCCAGCTTCTTTATTCATTAACCAACAAAACAAGACATATGCAGAAAGACTTCCCACTCTATCTATCTATCTATCTATCTATCTATCTATCTATCTATCTATCATCTATCTAGCTAGCTAGCTATCATCTATTATCTCTATCTATCTATCAATCCCTCTATCATCTATCTATTATCTCTCTCTCTCTCTATCTATCTATCTATGCAAGTTTTCTGAGCAGGCTTAAAGTTTAAAAAATATAGCAGGCATAAATTATAAAAAGTATTAACTTCAAAGCTTCCTGTCCCTCCTTTCCATTGCTCTGCTCCTCCAGTGAGGCCATCAGAACCCTTTCTCAGTGACCTACCACCTCAGTCCATCCTGCTTCATTTTCTGAGCAGTTATTCTACACACCTTTTTCCTAAGAGGAAATGAGCTCTAGTGGAAACAGAAGATGAATAATAAAACAAGTAAAGGAAACATTAATATTTACCACGCGTGAGGTGTTTTGCACACATGCATTCATCTACACCTTTTAACAAGACTTAAACAGTTCACACATGAGACTCAGAGAAGTTCTTTAATTTGCATAAGGCCACGGAGCTGTTAGCTGAGCCCAGAATGGGGTCTGATTTCAACGCTCACATTTTTCATCACTCTGCTAATTCTCAAGTTGTAACTGGCCATGGAAGTGGTTCTACAGACTGTTAAAGGGAACTGTTGGGTACGAAGAGGCTAATCACCATGTTAGTGTTAGCTGCATTTGTCTGCCAACTCTTCTCATTGGCTCTTGGTAGAAGAGTTATTTAAACAACCCCTAAGCAGAAAAAAAGGTTAAGTAAACTGGAGTCTTGCAACTAACACCCAAGTAGAGCATCCTGAGTTTAATTACAGGTGTGTACCCTTATTCTTTTTTTTTTTTTTTTTTTATTTTATCTTTGTGCAGGCCACTTTTCCATAGTGGTCTAATACACATTTTTAAAACCACTATATATGGATTCAAAGTGAAAATAAGAAGTGTTATATGTAGGCTTTTGTGTTCCAACACCCTTAAGGCAAGCAACACAAGTAGGCAATGACAACATCTTTGGGGGGAGGAGTGAGCAAAAAGACTTGGGGGGAATTGGGCTTGCCTATAGAGCAAATGATCTTCTGTGCTCAGGAAGGGATGGGAGAGAGGAGGTGGCATAGCTGGAAGGTGGAAGAGAAGGACGGAGAAGGGCTCTGTCCCCTGCTTCATGGACCAGTGAGGAATAAAGGAGACCATGTTCAGAGATGTTCTCCTAGATAACTAGACCCCAGTGAGAGGTGTCGTCGCCATTCACACCTGCCCTCAGAAGAGATTCCCGAAGATAAACTGTGAGCACCCAAAGGAGGAGAAATGAAGGGTGACTCTCTCAGCAGCGGTCAGTAGCCATTGCAACCAAAACAGCTCAAAGAAATCACCAGAGCATCCAAGAATATTCCTTTTGAGCATCTAAGAAAATTCCACTGGTCCTCTGGAATTCCAAGTTACCCTTTGGGAAAAGGAGCTGGGAAACCCCACACTGATATAGATCCAGTTTCTACTGCATCCAGGGAGTCACTATGGAGAGCAAACTGAGCTTCAGTTATTTCTGGCATCTCTGAACATGTGGGCTGCAGGCTGCACTGTGTGCTGTGCACTTAGCTGGGACCTCTCCTCCTGCACCGTGTGCAGGCCGGGTTACTAACCAGGACTCTAGACTACAGGAGACACTGGGAAGAGAGTGAAAAAAGAAATCCCCAGCCCACATTGTCAGTGTTTTATAGGAAAGCTGTCTTTGTATAAATATATACCACAAACTCCAGCCTTTAGAAGTTCGTGCTGGCTATGCTGTGTCCTAAGTATGCAGCCTGACCGTCCAGGCCACTCTATCTGTGGGTACACAGCTGTGGCTGCTGTAAACGAATCTCCTCCATCCAATTTAAACCGAGCTTCAAGTTGATTTGGGAGAAAATTTATGCAGTTTACAGGTTTAAAGCATTTCCTTCATCCCAGAGGACGAACAAGTGGCGGGGGGAGAAGGAGGGAGGAACCGCTAACATTACAGAGAGAAAAGAAAAGTCAGAACTCCCCGGAGAGCCGGAGGAATGAGGCCGGAGATACAAGGAGGCCAGATGACAATTGTCAGATGAGTTTCATCATGCGGCTGTGTTTCTACTTGCTCGAAACTTTTCTCAAAAACTGTCCTTTGGGGCCCAAACTTTCCCTGTTTACTCTCAGCCCAAAGGTGAGTTGCTGAGGAAGTTTGAGAGAAATTGGTTTAGGAATTTTGGAGCTATACACACAGATGAGGAAATGACACGCCTTCCACTTTCCAAGGAAATAGAAGAGGTGTCTGTTGGTCACAGAGGGCTCAGGAAACTAAACCAAGAAGTGAGTGAACCTTAAATCTCTTGGAGTCTCGCAGCCTCGCTAAACTCATGAATATCAGAAATTGGGACAGAAACAACTGGAAAAAGGAGATTCAGGGAGCTAGTGGGTGGGAAGGGGAGCAAAGCAGAATCAGTTGGCGAAGTGGGGCTCTGTGTGTTTAATTACATAGTTATCAGGAGATGGAGCCCAGAGGATGTGGCTTGGACTTCTGCTCTGTCAAATCACCAACAAGAAAAAGATTCTCCCCTTGCTATACCTTGTGTCATTTAAAATTGCAGATTATGCCATAATGTAAGCAAACAACTCTAAATAAGGAGTCTAAATGGACAGAGTCTGTGTGTTTGTTTGTTTATTTATTTATTTATTTACTTTTGGGGGGGTGATGCACATAAATACTCTGGTACATGTATGGAGACCAGAGGTTGACCATTTTCAGCCACTGTCCATCTTGTTTCTCCCTGAGCCTGGAGCCTCATCGTTAGTTAGGTCTCCTAGCCAATGAGTCCCAGGGATCTTCCTGTCCATATGACTGCCACGCCCCAGCGCCGGAGCTACAGGCTCATGATGGTGTATTTAGCTTTTTATATGGGTGGTGAGGAGTAGAGCCAAACTCAGGTCCTCACGCCTATACAGAAAGCAGTTCGCCCACTGAGCCATCTCTAGTATTTTAGACACAGATCCTTTAAACGCAAACTAATAACTATCCCAGAGGCATCGAGACAGAAATTGCAAGAGAAAGTGGATGAAATAACATGCACATGTTAAGCGAAGGTTGAATAGTTAAGTGGCTAACGTGTACATATTAAGCAAAGGTTGAATAGTTAAATGGCCCGAGGCACAATTTTGTTGGCAAAAGTTCCACTTCTGGCCTTTCTTCAGGAGCAAGTACATCTGAGATGCACAGTCTGAATATTTGGTGCAGGCTACATGTCTCCAGTGATGTCTTTCCTTGTCTTACTGTTTTAGCAATTATATAATGTGGAAAATGGGTGGTCCAGATCCAGTCTCACTCCCATGCAGAGGTGGCATTTTTCACTGGTTTGAACACATGCCCCAGCCTTAACCCCGCTGACTAGCAGGTGAGCTTGAAGGGGGCAGGCATGCACATGTGCATGCATGGGAACCATGCTCTCGTCACCTCTCGTCTTACCTGCCTGGCTCCAGCAGGTGTGGGGAGCATCTAGCCTGCCCTGTGGGTCATGCGGTCCTCCCACGCTCCTCCTACCTTTTGATATGCCACCAGCCAGGGCCAAATCAGCAGTTCCACACTTTCCATTGTGGAAGTCTTTGGGGGATGCATGCCCTGGCAGCCTGGGCCCCAAATTGGACTCCATCAGGAAGCCCTCAAAGCTGAGCAATTTTGCAGGATTTAATAGGCTTTGGGGGACAGTGTTACAGTCCGATTCCCAGCAGTACAAGTATTCAAATTGCTCGGGCCCTATTTGAAGACACATCAGAAGTTGCACCCTACAACCTGTCTGTTGCAGGCTCTTTTGAATCTTGTCCTTGAAACAAAAAAAGAAGAGAGGTTAAAAAAGAAAGAAAGAAAGACATACGGCATCCCCTGAGACTTTCCCTGCGGAGCCTCTAAGTGCAGTGTGACTGAAAGACCTGCCAGGAGTCCTTGGGCCTGGAGGGAGGAAGTGGATGAGAGAGCCAGAGATGAGAAGGGCCTTCAGCAGCCATTGGGGAGGCAGTGGTGAGGGAGAAGAAAGGGACGCGCACATGCACTGAAAAAACAACAGAAACACAGGTAGAAATGGCCTTGTGGGAAATCAGGCTGTCAACAAACAAAGCTGGAAGCAGGAAACCACTGCCTTCCCAGCCTGGCTCCTGGGCAGGGAGACTGCTCTGTAAATAAATTAGTGGTGGCTTTGACTGCCTGGAAATTAATACGGACACAGCGAAAGCAGCAAACGACTCCCTTTTATCCAGAGCAGAAGAACTTGTCTTCACATAGGGATTTTGTTTTGTTTTGTTTGCTATTCTTTGTTTTATTTTGCTTTGTTTTCTTAGAGAAAGCAAATGAGAAGCCACTTGCACGAGCAGCTCAGGTTAAGGGAAAGGGAAGGAAAAAGAGGGGGAAGAATAGTTTCATTTCATGTACCAGTGGTTTAGAACTTCATTTAGAGCTAATCACACCCGCATTCTCTCCCTGCCTCCCCCCAGTGGGATCTCACAGCCACACAGCCTGGATTTCCACATGGGAGGCATAGGCACCCTGGGCTCTGTGGAGACATGCCCACAAAGGCTGGGGCGCTCATGGTTTCTGGGAATGGCTGAGGAAATTCAGTTACAAAGAAAGGAAAGTTGACTTCTGGCTGAATTAGCCAAGAACCCTCTTTAAAGCTCTTCTAGCTCTTAGGATTCCCATCTCTGGCTGTTTTAGAAGACCATGTTTCCCCTTTGAAAATAAATCTGGAAGAAGTCCACATCACTGACATGGGTGCTTCTCATGAGTGTGAACCGATCCAGGTGGAGGTAAGGCTCTGGAGTGGAGTCATGTTTATTTTTGTAATGAGGAATCAGGAAAGTCATTCTTTCCACCCCAGTCGTTCCCTACCATGTGATCAACAAAATCAACGAACAATTGTAAAGAATCAGATTCCCTTAGGAAAATCGGCCCCTGGCAACTCTCTAACACCCTTACCATACACCGCCCCCCCCCCACCAATAATTTCTATGCTTCTATGGTAAGCTCAAAATTGATGAAAGCAAAATGGACTTTGAAGCCTCATGAATTCTTAAAGCACACCCTGGACTATCAAAGCCACAATTATTTGATCTCATTTTACAGGAAATTATATGTTATCTCTTTACGCTTTGGAAAAGCAATAATCCATATGTAATAGTTATGGTCACTCTATAATGGCCAGAATTCTTGATTAGTGAGCATGACTCTACTACCACCAGGCAGCAGGATCTTTACTGCATATTAATTTTTTAGTTGCTGCCCAGACAAGCTGACTAGGCCTCCTCCTTTGTGATAGCCACAATCCCCCCATACAGATAACAACAATACAATAATGACTAAAGGCAAACTCAGCCTTGGCCATCCAGCAATAAAGGGCTGGGATGGGTTCAGAGGGGATCAATCCTAGAGCATTATGGCAAGACAGCTCAGTGGGAATTAAGATAACGGTGCCCCAAGTAGCTGCAGGAACCATCAAGGTTTACAAAGGACAAATGCCCAGTCCTGCAGCTGATGCTGTAAGGTAGAGAAAGGAAGCACAGGAAAGCAAGTAGACTGTGCCAAGGATGGATGATGCATCTGTAGAGGGGCACAGAGAGGATGACCCATGTCTTTCTTCTAGTCTCATACCGCAGTGCTCTTATCGGGATGGTCCTACATTTCACATAAGGACAATAGATCACATGTGCTCTGGACAGAGAGATGAAAAGTGGCCTGGGCTATTGTTTTATAAAAAGATGTCAAGGCATCAAATAAATAGTTGTGAAAAACTAACTTTCCAAGTTTTTATAACTGTATGAGTTTATGTTGTATGAGATGATTGAGTATCTGTATGAGCCTTTGAGTATCTGGTTTCACAAGACTTTAGTTTCAGTAATTAGGTTCAGTTGTCAGAGATGTTTGAATTAACATGCAAACATGCAGATCAATCCACCATTTGGAAGGCAAAAACAAGGATGAAAGCATAAAGTTTATGCTTATCTAAATTATCATAAACTCCATTTATAAGATATATTCATATACATATATATGATTATTTTTAAATGTAAATATCATACATTAAATGACAAAAATTAAGTTAGCATAACAAATCACAGTAGGCTGAACTCAAACAGAGGGTTTAAAATAGAACTCATGCTGTCTTTATAAGTACCTGGAATTACAGCATGCATTATACCTGTAATTAAGAATATAAGGGGCTGGAGAGATGGATCAGTTCAGAGTCCATATCAGATAGCTCACTACTCTCTATTAACTCTAGATCCAGAGGGATCTAATGCCTCTAGCCTGCAGTCATATTTACCCCCCCCCAACATACACTAAAAATAAAAGAAATAGTTTTTGAAAAGAATTAAGAGGAGCCATCCTGAAAATCCAGAGGCTGCAAAGAAAAAAACATATTACTTGGAACTTTGGCTGCTTTGCCCATACTGAAATGGTCTAGATGATACTTCTAGACCTGGTTTAAGACATTTAGTCATTGGGGTGACTTACTATATTGGTCACTTAGTGAATTGATGTTGGAAAATTAATCTAGAACTTTATTAGGGGACATTAAATACACACACACACACACAAACCCTACAGGGCATCATCCTTGATGAACAAAGAGAAAAAAGTCCTCAACAGAGTAGAAACAAACTCAACTGAAGAGCATAATCAAAGTTATTCACCATGGTTCCAGTGGGTTTCATTCCAAGAATGCAAGAATAGACAGTAATGCAAAATGATGGATATGCTGCACCACATCAATAGAATGAAGAACAAATCATATATGCCTCCAATTTAGCAAGAGTTGGAGCCTTTAGCATCCTACTTCCAGCAGCAGACAGATTCTTTAGCTAGAAACCCAACATGAAAAACAACAGTATTAATCTGCACCCTAGACTAAATGACCTAATAGATCTCTACAGAGTATCCTATGAAACAGCTGCCAAATACAATGTTCTCATCAGGATATGAGACATTCTATAGGACAGATCATAAGACAGAACACAAAACTCAATTTTTTAAAGCTGAAATTATATCAAGTACTTTTTCTGAACATAGCAAGATAAAGCTTGAAATTGATTAGCAGAAAATCTCAGAATACTATAAATAACCAGAGATTAAGAATTTTATCTTGAGCATCCAGAACTTCAAATAGTAAGAAGAGAGTTAAGTAATTTCTTGGGGTGAAGGGGAATGCAGACAGAGCATACCAACCCTATGGGATCTACCCAAAGCACCAGTAAGAAGAAAGTTTCTAGCAGTCAATGTCCACATCCAAAGAGTGAAAGATCTAGATTAACAATCTGTTATGGCATCTCCACGAACCAGAAAAACATCTAAACCCAAAGTTATTAAAAGCAAAATGTTACTAAAGATCAAAACAGAAACAAGTGAAATACAAGCTAGATACATAAAAGATTAATGAGGCAAAGAGTTGATTTTTTCAAAAGTATAACCAAAACAGCTATGTCTTTAGTTAGATAAAAGAGAGAAGATTCACAGTGAAAGGTGTGAAGGATGTATCATAAATGGCACCACAGAAATCCTTTTTAAACATAGGTAAAGATGACTATGAAAAGCTAGTTGCTAACCAATTTGATATTTAGGAAGACATGGACAAGTGCCTGGACACAGACACATATACATTCGCCTCCACCCATCATGCCCTGTCCCCCACACTGCCTCATCCAGCACATCCAACACAACCTGTTCTCCTGCTCCCAGATCCTTGGGTCCAGCTCACTCATGCAACCAGGGCCAGTTCCAACATTTTGCCCAGGAAAGATGTAGGGCTCCTTTCTCAATTGCTTATAGAGGGTATATGAGGTGGTCTCAGCTCTCCTGTTCTCACACCCTCAGGGCAGGCTCACCTGCATCCCTGACAACAGGGTCATCTCTTGTGTGCTGAAAGTCAACATTTATAATGAACATATATGTAAAAGCTATCAACAAAAGAGTAGTAAACTAAACTGACTACCATAATAAAAGTTATTCACCATGGTCAAGTAGAATTTATCCCAGGAATGTGAAAATAGTTCAGTATATCTAAATTGATGGATGTGGACACCATATCTATAGAATGAAGATTAAGAAAACAAAACCGACCCCAAAAACTCTACCAAAGAACTCCTACAGCTGATAAACACCTTTAGTAGAGTGGCTGGATACAAGATCAACTCCAAAAAATCAGTTGCCTTCCTATACACTAAGGATAAGGAAACAGAGAGGGAAATCACAGAAGCATCACTTTTCACGATAGCCACAAAGAGCATAAAATATCTTGGGGTAACCCTGACCAAGGAAGTGAAAGATCTATTTGACAAGAACTTTAAGTCTTTGAAGAAAGAAATAGAAGAGGACACCAGAAAATGGAAGGATCTCCCTTGCTCTTGTATTGGGAGGATCAACATAGTAAAAATGGCAATTCTACCAAAAGCAATCTATAGATTCAATGCAATCCCCATCAAAATCCCATCAAAATTCTTCACAGATCTGGAGAAGACAATAATCAACTTTATATGGAAAAACAAAAATCCCAGGATAGCCAAAACAATCTTATACAATAAAGGAACGTCTGGAGGCATTACCATCCCTGACTTCAAACTCTATTACAGAGCTACAGTATTGAAAACAGCTTGGTATTGGCATAAAAACAGAGAAGTCGACCAATGCAATCGAATAGAAGACCCTGACTTTAACCCACAAACCTATGAGCACCTGATTTTCGATAAAGGAGCTAAAAGTATACAATGGAAAAAAGATAGCATCTTCAACAAATTGTGCTGGCAAAACTGGATGTCAATTTGTAGAAGAATGAAAATAGACCCATATCTAACACCATGCACAAAACTCAAGTCCAAGTGGATTAAAGACCTCAATATTAGTCCAAACACACTGAACCTGATTGAAGAGAAAGTGGGAAGTACTCCACAACACGTGGGCACAGGAGACCACTTCCTACGTATAACCCCAGCAGCACAGACACTAAGGGCCTCATTGAATAAATGGGACCTCCTGAGACTGAGAAGCTTCTGTAAAGCAAAGGACACTGCTGCTGAGACAGAAAGGCAACCCACTGACTGGGAGAAGATCTTCACCAACCCCGCAACTGACAAAGGTCTGATCTCCAAAATATATAAAGAACTCAAGAAACTAGACCATAAAAGGCTAATCAACCCAATTATAAAATGGGGCACTGAGTTGAACAGAGATCTCTCAACAGAAGAAGTTCAAATGGCCAAAAGACACCTAAGGTCATGCTCAACTTCCTTAGCGATCAGGGAAATGCAAATCAAGACAACTTTAAGATACCATCTTACACCTGTCAGAATGGCGAAAATCAAAAACACCAATGATAGCCTTTGCTGGAGAGGTTGTAGAGAAAGGGGTACACTCATCCATTGCTGGTGGGAATGCAAACTTGTGCAACCACTCTGGAAAGCAGTGTGGAGGTTTCTCAGGAAATTCGGGATCAACCTACCCATGGACCCAGCAATACCACTCTTGGGAATATACCCAAGAGAGGCCTTATCACACAACAAAAGTATATGCTCCACTATGTTTATAGCAGCATTGTTTGTAATAGCCAGAACCTGGAAACAACCTAGATGCCCTTCAATTGAAGAATGGATGAAGAAAGTATGGAATATATACATATTAGAGTACTACTCAGCAGTAAAAAACAAGGACTCCTTGAAGTTTGCAGGCAAATGGATGGAAATAGAAAACACCATCCTGAGTGAGGTAAGCCAGACCCAAAAAGGAGAACATGGGATGTACTCACTCATCTTTGGTTTCTAGCCATAAATAAAGGACATTGAGCCTATAATTCGGGTTCTTAGAGAAGCTAAATAATAAGGAGAACCCAAAGAAAATCATATAGGCTTCCTCCTGAATATTAACCTTTATCAGGCGATGAAAGGAGACAGAGACAGAGACCCACAATGGAGCACCGGACTGAAATCTCAAGGTCCAAATCAGGAGCAGAAGGAGAGAGAGCACAAGCAAGGAACTCAGGACCGTGAGGGGTGCACCCATACACTGAGACAAGGGGGATGTTCTATCGGGAACTCACCAAGGCCAACTGGCCTGGGTCTGAAAAAGCCTGGGTTAAAACCAGTCTCGCTGAATATAGTGGACAATGAGGACTACTGAGACCTCAAGAACAATGGCAATGGGTTTTTGATCCTACTGTACCTATTGGTTTCGTGGGAGCCTAGGCAGTTTCGTGGATGCTCACCTTACTAGACCTGGATGGAGGTGGGTGGTCCTTGGACTTCCCACAGGGCAGGGAACCCTGATTGCTCTTTGGGCTGACGAGGGAGGGGGACTTGATTGGGGGAGGGGGAGGGAAAGGGGAGGCAGCTGTGGGGAAGAGACAGAAATCTTTAATAAATAAATAAATAAATTTTAAAAAAAGAAAACAAAACCATACGGTTATCTACATTGACACAAAAGGCTTTTGACAAAATTTAATATCCCGTCTTGATAAAAAACATGGAGCAAATTAAACATACAGAGAACATACATCAACATAATAAAGACCATTTATAGAAAGCCAGCAGCTGACATTATACCAAATGAGGAAAAGCTAAAAGTTTTTTCCCTGAGATTTGGAGCATGATGTGGACTGCCCACTTTTCAACACGTTTCTTCAACACATGGCAAGAAAGTCTTCACCAGATCAATCAGGCAAAAGAAAAAAAGGGCATCTAAAATAGGAAGAAGAGAAAATAAAATGGCGACCATTTATAGATGGCATGCTCTCATATTGGAGCTCCTAAAACGTATACCAATTACTATGTGGATTTAACAACCTGGCAGGATATAAAACCAACAAGCAAGACTAGCAAGCTTGCCCACGAACCAACAGCAAAGAATCTAAAATAGAAACCAAGATACAATCTAATGTTTAAAATAAGAAAGAAGGACAGAGAAGGAAAGGAAGGAAGAACAAAAGATCTAACACATCTAGGATAAATTTAACCAATGAGGCAAAATATCTCTAAAACAAGAACTATAAAAGATTAACAAAAGGAACAATGAGAACACAAAAAGGTGGGAAATCATCCCTTGTTCACAGACTGTAATAACGGACACCATGAAAATGTTCATTCTACTTAAAGCAGTTAACAGATTCAATGCAACCCCCATCATAAGGCTCATGACTTCAAAGAGCAAAAGATAATAATTTTTAAATTATAAATATGTAACACCAACAACTACAAATAGCTAAAGCATTTGAGTAAAAAAGAGCTAAGCAGGGAGTATTAGGCAGCTTGTCTTTAAATCCTAATACAGCACTGTACCAATCAATGTAGAATGATGTTGGCACATCAATCATTGGCAAAGTACAGAGAGTATAGAAGTTAATCCACACACCTACAACCAAATGAATTTGATGGGTACCAATGAATTAGAAATGACAGTGTTTTCAATAAATGAACTTGGCACAAACTGAACACACGTCCAGAAGAATGAAGATAGAGCTCAAAGTCTTACCAACTACAAAAATCAGCTCAAAACATATTTCACTCAGGATTGAAGACTTTGCTGCTATTGGACCTACCAGAAAAGATGGAGGTAATGCTGCCCAACAGAGTATTGTACAAGAATATTTTGGACAAGATGCCAAAAGCTCAGAAAATGAAACAATATATAGGAATGGGATCACATCAAACAAAGAAGGCTTCCATACTGCAAAGGAAACAGTCAATTCCTGTAGAATGAAGTAAGCATTTATAATGAATATATCTGCCATAAGACAAATATCACAATGTTTACAGATACTCCAAAAGTGTATTAGCAATAAGTAAACTGATACAAATAGTATATATAATTTTTATTTGTGTGTATTTATGTCTACATGAGTTAATGGGCACCACATGTTTGTGGGCACTGGTGGAGGTCTGAAGAAGGCATCAGATCCTCTGGAACTGAAGTTATAGGTTGTTGAGAGCCTCTTGTGGGTGTTATGATCTGAACCCAGATCCCCTGCAGTCAGCACTAATCAAAAAGTCAGATATCAAAGATCCACTTTTCCAGCTCCTAAAAACAGATCTAGATAGCCATGTCCCAAAAAATAATATACAAATACCCAACAGACATATGAAAAAATCCTCAATACTTCTAATTATCAAGAAAAGCTAGCTCCAAACCTCAGAGTATCATCTCACTTCAGTAAGAATGGTTATTATAAAAACCTAACAAAACCAAAAAGCAGAAGGTAAATGCTTGCAAGGGTGTGGAGAAAGGGAAGGTTTTGCACACTACTGATGGGAATGTAAATACAGCCAATGAGGAAAACAATAAGGAGGTTCTTCAAAAAATTAAACATAGTGTTATCAAGTGATATTGAATTCTCACTACTGAGCACACATTTAAAGCAAATAAAACCAGTGCGTAAAAGATAGTCTGCATTCCCAGGTATACTGCAGCACCATGCACCATAGATAAGAAATAGAAACAAGGTTAAGTGTCCAAACAACTGATGAACATGTAAAGGAAATGTGATACCTTCATAGAACTGCATAATGATCAGCTAAATAGAAGAGTGCACCAACATCGATGAAACCAATGGCCCCTTGTTAAATGAAATAATCGAGGCACAGAAATGCAACTGCAATATGATCTCATCTGTAGGAAGATGCTAGAAGCATGTTTCTCAAGGGCCCTGAAGATAGAGGAATAAGTTGATAAAATGCTTACCATAAAAGCATGAGGAATTGAGTTTTATCCTCTGGGACCCATGTGAAAACATTCCAGACTTTGTAGCACACACACATACATAAGAGACCCTAGCAATGAGAGAAGAAACAGAGATAAGAGAATCCCTGGGGTACAAAGTGAGCTTGAGGCTGTTCAGTGAGATAACCTGCCTCAAAAAGTAAGAGTTCATGCCACATGCAAGCACAAAACAGGAATGCCTCCATATACACATGAACAATAGTTCATCTCATAGAAATTGAAGGTAGAATGATTATTCTCACAGGCTGAAGACAGAGGCTATGGAACAGGTGATCAATGAACAATTAGTTCTGTGGTACTATAGTAACTATGGTAACTACAGATAGCAACTATGAAGTGTGTACATTTTAGAAAGCTAGAAGGATTCTGACCATTTTCTTGATAACAAACTGATAGGTATTAGAAGGGCTAGATATATCTAACATGATTTAAACACACACACAGAATGGTGGTTTGGATAAAAATGGCCCCCATAGGCTCATAGGGCGTGGTACCATTGGGAGGTGTGGCCTTGCTGGAATAGGTGTGGTATTGTTGGAGGAATTGTGTCACTGGGGGATGACTTTGAGGTTTCAGGTGCTCAAGTCAGGCTCAATGTCACTCTTTCTTACTGCTGCCTGCTGATTAAGATGTAGAACTCTGAGCTACGTCTCCAGTACCAAGTCTGCCTGCATGCTGCCATGCTTCCCACCCTGTTGATAATGGACTAAACCTCTGAATTGTAAGCCAGCTCCAGTTAAATGTTTTCTATGCAATGTTTCTATGTTGCTGTGGTCATGGTGTCTCTTCATAGCAATAGACATCCTAAAACACACAGTATGTACATGAATTGAAAATTACTCGGAATCTCCACTTATATTCACATATTGAATGCTTTTATGCGTTAAATACAAATGAAAAAGAGCTGAAGAGCTGGGGGAAGTGAGAGGGAGGTGCATATCCATCACAGAAAGCCTTTAAGCTTTAGAACAAGTTCCACCATAAAAGTTTATACCATATATGCAAGGAATAGAAGGGTCCCAAAACCTACACATTATTTCATAGAAGAAATTCACATTTGGATACATTGTACAAAACACAAAAAGTTAGTAAGTTAGATAATATGTATTTGCTCACCCATGAAGTAAAAAAAGCAGTTTAAGCTCAAGGTGCACCATCGTCTTAGAAAGTCTTTTGCAAACAAAACAAAATTTGGGGAAATGATCTCAACCCATGTGTAGAAGCTAACAGTCCGATGAGTCTTTTAAACATGACCATGTTTCTGATCACTTGGTAAAGAAAGAAGGGAGACTTTTCATCAGAAAATGATACTATCTTAGGGTTTCCATTGCTTTGAAGGGACATCATAGCCATGGCAACTTTTTTATAAAGGAAAAATATTTAGTGGGGTGGCTTATATTTTCAGAGGTTTAGTCCATTTTCATCATGGTGCAACATGGTGTCAGGCAGGCAGACATGGTGCTGGAGCTAAGATTCATGCAATATCATAACTAAACCTCTATAAAATCAAAATAAAAACAGATCACATATTTCCAACATATAATGGCACAGGACATACATCACCATTCCAAAACAAAGGAAAGGGAGCATAGTGCAGAAACACTGGACTAAATCAAGACCAAAAGCAAGTTGGGCAAAGTCCAAACTATTCATCTCCATATCTGAAGTCAAAGTGCTCTTCACTTTGACTCCTTTCAGATTTGTTGACCACAACACACTTCTTTCTCTGGGGCTGGCTCCACTCACTTTTAGCAGCTCTCTTTCGCAGGTATCTCATGACCCTCGTATCTCTAACATCTTGGGGTCTCTAGGGCAATCCAGGTTTCAACCTCACAGCTTCATGCAATGGTCTCTCTAGGCCACCATTCAGAGAAACCCCTGACACATGACTAGTTTCAGTGTCTTTCCTTAGTTGCAAAGGCAAATTCCATAACCTCTTTCTTCTATGCTTAACTCCAGAACTATGTAGCCAATGATACCAAGCTCTGCTGCTTACTGTGACTGGAACATGGCCCACATGTTCAACTACATCTTCACCAGTTTTCTGTTTTCCATGGTTAGACCAGGCTGGTTTCAAATGCAGAAATCTGCCAACTTCTGCTTTCCAAGTGCTGGGATTAATGGCATGCACCAACACACCCAGCTCTAAGCTTTTCTTTAATTCCTTTTTACACATTGGAAACTTAGCTGGGTGGGATCTTGTCCTGAGGTCACCATCCCATTTATTCTAGTAATTAATCTAATTAATTCAGTTATCTCCTTGAACACAGGACTTAGCTCCATCCCACATTTTGATTCTCCTTTTCTCTTTATATTGTACATTTTTTTTATTTCTTGCTGTTGCTCAGCTTGTTCCTTTTTGTTATAAATCCTACAAGCATGAACACTAATCACCACACAATAGAGTCTATAGTGGGTTGTTTCGAGATTTCCTCTGCTAGTAAAATTAATCCAAAACTCTTCCATTTAGCCTCAGTTGGATTCTTTGGACAAGGGCAAAACCAGGTATACCAAAATATCAGAAGGATGATCTCTAGGCAACATACTACAATTCTTTTCCTCTGAAACCTCTTGAGTAAGCCCCCACAGTTAAAATCACTCTTAACACTATTGTCTTCCATGCTCCTACTGGTATGGCCCATAAAGCAGTACTTAAAGCCTTCCACTGCTTTCTTAATCCACAGTGCCAAGGGTCATATTCCTTCCTACAAAAGTGAGTTCAGGCCTATTACAGAAATATCCAGGTCCCTGGTACCATCTTGTGTCTTAGTTAGTGTTTCAATTGCTATGAAGAGACACTATGACCACAACAACTCTTATAAAGGAAAAATATTATATTGGGGTGGCTTACATTTTTAGAGTTTTAGTTCATTATCATCATGGCAGGGAACAAAACAGCATGCACCTACTTCAACAAGGCCATACCTCCTAATAGTGCCACTCCCTTGTGGGTCCAATTTCTTTCAAAGCATCTCAGATACTATGAATTTCAAAATGTCTTATTTCCGCAGATCATTAAAGTACTATAATACACTGATTTTGAAATCAGTGCATAAATCTATGTCATTCGTATAAAGGGTATAATAGTCATTTTACCAACTTACACCATCCACTTTGTTATGCAACACACACAATACAGACAACCATAGGTGGTAGCTTTGGATTCAAGGGTGAAATATGAATGAGAAGATAAAACACAAATATCAGACATTAGCTGTCATGGAAGAGAAGACTGTGTACAACTGGCCTGCAGTCAAAGGAAGACCTTGGTGAGGATATAGGTTAATTGTCATATTATCCCCACTGACTGCCTCTAGCAGTTTTACCTCAGATCTTTTCAGTACCTTTCTGAAATATCCTTCTTCCAATTCCCTAATTCTGCTGATATTTTAGTAATCATTCTGACTTCTGTATTCATAATTTAAGAGATTTATTTCTACCCTAGAATGACCAGCATCTTTCTAAACTCATTAAAATATTTATTTTTGTTTTTGTTTTTTAATTTATTTATTTATTAAAGATTTCTGCCTCCTCCCTGACACCGCCTCCCATTTCCCTCCCCCTCCCCCAGTCAAGTTCCCCTCCCTCATCAGCTCGAAGAGCAATCAGGGTTCCCTGACCTGTGGGAAGTCCAAGGACCACCCACCTCCATCCAGGTCTAGTAAGGTGAGCATCCAAACTGCCTAGGCTCCCCTAAAGCCAGTACGTGCAGTAGGATCAAAAACCCATTGCCATTGATCTTGAGTTCTCAGTAGTCCTCATTGTCCGCTGTGTTCAGCAAGTCCTGTTTTTTCCCATGCTTTTTCAGACCCAGGCCAGCTGGCCTTGGTGAGTTCCCGACAGAACATCCCCATTGTCTCAGTGTGTGGGTGCACCCCTCGCGGTCCTGAGTTCCTTGCTCGTGCTCTCTCTCCTTCAGCTAAAGGACATTGAGCCTATAATTCATGATCCTAGAGAAGCTAAATAAGAAGGTGAACCCAAAGACAAACATATAGGCATCCTCCTGAATATTAACCTTCATCAGGTGATGAAAGGAGACAGAGACAGAGACCCACATTGGAGCACCGGACTGAAATCTCAAGGTCCAAAATATTTATTTTTGAAAAATTATTATTATTGTGTGTGAATGTACATGGCTTGGAGCTCTGTGGAAGTCAGAGGACAATTTTGTAGAATCAGATCTTTCATTTCACCTTTACATGGGCTCTTGAAATGCAAATCAGGTGGCCAGGCTTGCTCGCCTAGTGCCTTTACTTACCAAGCTATCTCACAGGTTTTCAGAATCTCTTGTGTGTGTGATATGAACTAACAATGGCATTCACAGATTTAACATTCTTCCAGAAAGTCCAATTCGGAACTACTTAGCCAAGGCTGTGGGTCTGACCCGTGTTTCGGCAAGTCCCTGTGAGCCACCCTGGTACATCTGAGTGAGCTGAACTTTCTAATCAAATTTCAGCCAGTATTTTCGCTCTCATCTTCTGCATTTTATGATCAAATTGTACATACCGGGGGATCGAATTGCTCTCCAGAGCTACCCCTATTGAATGTCAAGAGCTTATTCTACATTCAGTTTGGTTGTTAACAATATGCTATTTTAAATATCAAGCATTAATTTGTGTTAGTCTTACCTCCCTCTCAGGGCCAGGAATCACGTCTTACATATTTTGCCCTTTTGCTAACCCCATCTCAACCCAGAGCGTATGAGAACTTAGTCTCAATCATAATGTATTAAGTTACAAATTTGCAACAGTAAACATCTCCTAACATAGTGCAAACACTCAGCTGTCAGATACCCAGTAATGTGAATGAAAGACTAATACTAAGATATTTGTGGCAGACTTCGTAATTGATACTGCAGCCTCTGCCTCTGACTTGGGAATGACACAATGAACAAAAGATTTCACTGGGTCCAAGAGAGACAAATTTCTGGTGATAATTTCTGATTTTATGAACTGGAGGACTCAACTCTTGTATCCCCAGTGTTGTAAAGGCATCGAATGGGTTCAGCAATGCATTCATTGCTAGTGATGAGAAATGACTGTGCTAAGGCATATGCACCCAGTATGTTCAGGTGTGTAGTTGCTTGAACATAATTCACAAAAGAGAGTGCAGTGCTTAAAAATAATTAGACAGCTTCCAGATGAATAGCTTAGACAAGCTTAGTGAGCAGCACCCACAGGTCCCTAAACTTTATGTGATAGGAAGAAAATGATCTTGGTAATGAATTTGCCTCAAACTCATCTGGCAGAAGCATCAAACTGGTTCACAGCTTCTTCTCTTAAAACATAACCATAACACTGTGCTCTTGACCAGACAACAGCCCAAGAATCAGGCTAATAGTCAAAGGATTTGCCTCAAGCTCAACTTTGGATGCACAATACACACATGTACAATATAGCTCCTGTTATAAGACTATGGTTGCTTGATGTCTGAAGGAATTAACATGCAGTCTACAGACAGTGATAAGAATCATGGAAAGCTCAAACATATGATGTCATGGGTTCCATGAATACTTATATTGACAAACTAATCTAAAATTACTAGAGTAACATACATTTTTCAGAACAATGGTATTCTACATTGAGAAGTCTTCGACATGCTAAATTCAGGCATCTGTGATTTCCGGCTCTCAACCCAATGCACCCAGAAATATATATTATCTAAAATCTGGAATGAATCGACTTTATTCACCAATTGAGGTAAAGTGGAAAACCTTTGACTGTGAACCACAAGGAGTAAGGTAAGTCTAGAGTTGACACAAACAGATTCAATCTACCCCACTGAAACAGAGATGTAATTCCTCTCCAGAGAATACCAAAGACTGACAAAATAAACAAAGAAATAACATGTTTTTTAACTTGTGAAATGTGACAGTCAATGGCAGATGGCAAAACACAATGCAAGGAAATAATATTTCAAGTTTTCCCGTGTTGGTAGTGACTGAGGAAGGGAAATCACTTCTCTCAACGACAGGAAAGCGTGCAGACAAAGACCCTTCCTAAAACTCTTCTCTGGAAGAGTTCTGTTCATTTGAAGCTGAGATGGTACTTTATATCTGATGGGTAGGGAAGCGAGATGCTTTGTCCCAGCTTAGTCTCCTCAAATATCTGTTATGGCTGAAACATCTTCCACTTTCTAAAAGTAAAATTGGCAGCAGAGACAGTGTCCTTCCTCTTCCTCCTTACTCAGCCTGTGTCCACAGCACAGGACACATGCTCCCACTGGCAACATCTTTTGTTCCAAGCCATGGTGATTGGTTTCGGAATGTCTCTGGGGCTATTAGATCAGTGAGATTCTTTCAAGGGACATGTCCTAGATATATTGACCAGAGGTACTTGTATCTCCAGTGGAGGCACTCAACAGTGAGGTAAGACTCTCGTTGTTTTAGTGGTTACACAGCTACTACCACAGAATGAGAGTTTTCAGAAAGACAGTCACAGGCCAGGGAAACAGGACTGAAAATTACAAAGTAGCCTCCTGGTATTATCTAATCAGGACTATGATGAGCTTGCCTTCGCCATTAGTTAATATATGTATATTGTTTATGTCTGTTGAGTACGAGGGATTCTTGATTTCACTTACATCCTTTCCTCTTCCTGTTCCTCTTCCCAGCAATCACTCCAAAAATAAAGAATCTTTAAACTCTATCAGCTGTTATAATGATTGAGAAGCACAGAGAACTGGTGACCGAGGTTTATAAGCAAAACATAAAAAATCTGGACACATAATAATCACTGTTAGGGTTGTGCTCAAATAAACAGTCCCAGGTCTGATGAAGACTTGAGGGCAACAACATTCATCATGCTACATGTTTATTAGTTATGCACTCCGTGAAATATGTGTATTTTGTTCTAAGTAGTTCATACACATTCATGCGCACATCTGCCGCTCATATGCCTGATCGGACATTAAGAAAAGAATACCCTCTGTCTCTCCATTGGTTTGCACATCTAAGGAGGGCAGATCGAAATGTGCCCTCTTTACCCATGGTTCCTCAGTTCCCACACAATATGAAGCATGTGACTAGCATTCTGTTTATGAGGGAGATGACAACAGAATTTCTGCTGCTTGCATTGAAAGGCAAAGGATACTGCCAGCAATGTAGTTTGAAGGATACACAAGAAAACAAAGAGTTAACATCCTAAACAGATAAAGACTAGAGGGGCTACAGTTTTGTAAGCAACCTGGAATGCTGATAAGCAAAATTCTATTTCTAGTATATTAAATAAAATATTAAATCTTTAGAGAGACCTACTTCTTTGAATTTTAGAGTTTGCTGAGATGTGTTCTTAAAATTCCTCTTCCTTGAGGCTTAAAAAAAACCCTACATCTTCTTATAGTATATCAGCCCTAGAAAGGATTATTCAATAAATGAAGAGAAATAGTTATTAATTATAACAAATAAAAGTTAGATGCTTATGCCCTATATCAACGTGAATTTTAAACAGGTTGATGAATTCAATTAAAAACTTAAACTAATTCAGAAAGTATAGTAGTTTAAGTCATAGGAACACTATGATCAATTTGGCCTATACTCTGAAAATGCTACGAGAAAATATAGAAAGGAAACAAAAACCAAAAGCAGGGGATGGAGAAATCTTTCAGTAGCTAAAGTGTTGGGGCCCCACACCGGAAAAGCATCTGTCAGGGTCCAGCCTTGAGGGGTTCATACATTCCAGGGTTGGCGCATGTGAATTAGAAGTGTTAGTCAGAAAAAAACAAAGATACAAAAGAGCACGACAGAGACACAGATTAGAGTCAGGAGAGCAACTCAGTGAATACTGAATTCACCTGCGTTTATTTTCCATATGCTTTATATACCCCAATCCAAAGGGGTGGGGGAGAAAGCAAGACTGTTTTACCATGATATAAACAACAACAAACAAAGTTGTTGAAATAGGAGCGGCGGGGCTGCGTCCCCGGCACCTGGCCGCCCGCATGGCTAGCTTATGCCTGAAATAATTCCACGGAAACTGAATTCTTTCAAACACTGCCTGGCCCGGCTAGTTCCATCTTCTTATTGGCTAGCTCTTACATATTGTTCTAACCCATTTCTAATATTCTGTGTAGCCCACGAGCTGGCTTACCAGGGAGGATCTTAACTTGCGTCTGTCTGGAGCTGGAGAATCATGGCGACTCTCTCACTAAGCTTCCTTCTCCCAGAATTCTCTTCTGTTTTCTCCACCCACCTAAAGGTGGGCCTATCAAGGGGCCTAGGCAGTTTCTTTATTAATAAGAAATCACTCCCACATCACAAAGTAATTACCCTTTCAATACCTGAAACATTAAGTAACTACATTCTGAGTTAAATATTCTGTTGTTTAGACAGGACATGCAGAGATCATACTGTAGACATCAGACCCTAGGTCAAATCTCCTGTCATAACCTTGAAGGAACAAGATTAGTCCTGAACTCTCTGACCTTTGGTCAAGGTAGAATGAACCCACATCCATGGGCTCTGACCCTAAGGGTCAGTATTGCTTTTGTAAAGGACCAGAGTTTGGTTCTCAGCAGATCCACTGAGCTCTTGCAACCTTCTGAGACTCAGGTTCTAGGAGACCAGGTCCCCTCTTCTGGTCCCCCTGGGCACTTACATTCATGTGCAAAGACCCTAAAGTCTCTACATATACATAAACATAATAAAAAATGAAATCAATGTTTAAGAAGAGAAAATACATTGGAAAAACCTGGGAAAGAGTATTCAAAGCAAAGCTAACAGAGGTCCAATATTTATTGTAAATATGGAGAAAGCATATGAACATGTGTGTGTGTGTGTGTGTGTGTAGTGGGTGGGGTAGTACATACGCATGTCACAGCCTTCCTGGGGAGACCAGTAGATACCTCTGTGGAGTTGATTCACTTCTTCCATCTTTACATGAGTTTCAGGAAGGAACTAAGATTGCCAGGCTTTGACAAGTGCTTTTACCTGATGAGTCACCTCCCTGAACCATCCCATCCTGGGTTTAAGATTCTCTTTGCTTGTATCTTTCTGAAGATTAATCATGATGGGGTTCAGATAGTATGTGGCTCTCAGGACTCATCCTGTTAGAGTCTCTTGAGCTATTTGGATGCATAGACTGATGACTTTTATTTAATTTGGAACAAGTTGGACAGTTCTTCAAAATAATTCTTGCCACTGTGTTGGTCTGTTTTTGTTATTGATAACAAGACCTCAGTCCAAGATTTTTCTGTGTTTTTGTTTCTTTGTTTTAGATATTTACTTTGGCTTGTAACTCTGTTCTAAGATTGAGATGTGTGGTAGTTTGAATGTAGTTGACACCATAATGTCACATGAGTGGCACTAATAGGAGGAGTTGCTTTGTTGGCGTAGATATGGCCTTGTTGGAGGAACTGTGTCACTGTGGGGGCAGGCTTTGTGGTTTCCTAAGCTCAAGGTACCACCCAGTGTCAGAGACCATTTCATGTTACCTGCAAGATGTAGGACTCTCAGTACCATGTCTACCTGCACACTACCATGTCCTATAATGATGATAATGGACTGAACCCCTGAAACCATAAGTGAGCCACCCCAATTAAATGTTTTCTTTTATAAGAGTTGCAATGATCATGGCGTCCCTTCACAGCAATGGAAATCCTAACTAAGTCAAGGTGATATATATGGTAATTTTTTAGATAGAATTCTGGATTGGTACAGGGTATCCAGAGGTGGAATGTGTGTGTCCTCTGAGTCCCCTCTTCCTATATTGCCCCCAGAATTCAATCACAAGAGTACTACCTCCAAATACTATGGACATATTAAGCTTGTATTTTCTCCAATAGGGACAAAGCACATTGAAACCATCGCAGCTACTTTCCAGTCATCTATCTGTTGGTTCATATGATGCTGGTTCATACACGGTCTTCTGACACTTTGTTTATTGCTCTTCATTATTCTTTCCTTTTGTTCTTTAGACTGTGTCATTTCAACCAACTTATGGTCTAATTAATTCTATGTTTAATATCATATCAGCTGTTGAATTTACTAGAGAAATTTTCATCTCATTTATAGTAATTTTCAATCCTAGAATTTTTACAGAATTCAGTTCCAGGGATGGAGCTCTTGCTTTGGTAAAGCGCTGCTTTCCGTTCCTTCCATTGCCGCTTGATGTGGGCCATTTCTTCTTCACAATATGTTTAAACTAGTTGAGTTAGAATGTTAGTTTAATAAATTCCACAAATAAACACTTTCAGACACAGCTTCTGTCCCCCTCCCCTTTCTACCCATGGATGGGTCCTTTTTGAGGGAGGGTAGGGAGTTGAGACAGGGTTTTATGAAGTATCTAAGGCAGCTTTGAACTCATAGTCTTTCTGCTGACCAGCTGAAGGCTGGGTTCACAGATAGATACCGTAACACGGGCCATAGAAATGGTACCACAGATATTCTACAATGAAGTGGACCATATTTTCTTATCTCTTTGTATGAGCAATATTTTTTTGAAAGCTGTAAATTTAAAATAATGCTCTGTGACAGCTATGGGCTTTGTATTCTTCCTCATACTCATTGTTGATGGTATTTGCTAGTTTGATGAGAGTATGTCTTCTTTCCTATACACAACTGAGAAGACACTGCTCAGGCACCCTAGAAACCAGCAGCAAATTGAATATATTTCTTCTTAAACAGAGTGGAGTCATGTTTTATACACACACACACACACACACACACACACACACACACACATATTCAGTATGTCTTCAACATTAAGTCAGCTATTGAAAAGGCTGTTTCAATTTTAACTTTTTGCTTACACAGAAACTTGAGGTGACTATAAGATTAGATGGAACTAAATAAACATGGGAAGATATACTCAAGAATCAGAAATAAACTGTTAAGATGACCATATTACCCCAAGCAACATATATATATATATATATGATAAATTCAAAATTATTCCCATGAAAATATCAATGCCTTTCTTCACAGACTCAGAGAAGGCAATCTGAAAACACATATGCAAACACAGTAGACGCAGAAGAGTCAAACAGTTCTGAGTAACCATCCAAACAGAACAAAGCAGTGCAGCAAGCAACAGAATACCTGACTTTAAGACAGCATAAAGGTACAATAACAAACACAGCATGCTACTGGCAGGAAAAAAAGACACATAACACAATTAGACAGTGCTGAAGACAAAAACATCAATCCATATTTCCACCGGCAATTGATTTCTCACAAAGGTGTGAAGAACAGTGGATATTTTCAGTGAAATAACGTTTGCCAGACATGTCAGGGTCACTGCACATAGGAACTCATAAAGACTTTGACAGTATGTGTTAGGGGAGGCTGCTCTTTCATTTCCTGACCGCCTTGACCAGAAATAATCACACAGAAACCTTATCATTTGCAATATTGTTTTAAAGATAGCTTAAGCTTATTTCCAGCTAGTTCTTATCACCTAAACTAACTCATCTCCATTAATCTGTGCATCACAAGGTCATGGCCTACCAGCAAAGTTTTGGCTGGCTTCAGCAGAGGCCTCAGTCTCTGGCATGGCTGTGTGGCTTCTCCTTGACCCCGCCTACTCTTTCCTCCTCAGTCTACTTGGAACACCTACCTTGCCCTATTCTGCTAAGCCACTGGCCTAAACAGCTTTATTCATTAACCGATAAAAGCAAAACATAGACAGAAGGACTTCCCACACCAAGTATACAAAAGACTTGTAGAAGGGCAAGCCAGCACAATTCCAAATATGGATGGCGGAAGGACTTCTGACACCTGATCAGCTCTTGGTAGTTAGTGACTGTGTAGGAGGAAGAGATAGTTTTTTTTTTAAGAGATGGAGACCCATATGCTTCTCATGGCCCTATACCTGTGCACATATAGGCAGCACTAATTGAATTCAGTGGGTTAAAAATTGAACAGATGACATAGGGAGAAAACTGTAGTGAGGGATATAGAGAAGGAATTAGAAGAAGTGAAATGAGGGATGGATTTGATTAAAATACATTATATACATGCATGAAATTCTCAAACAATAAAATTTTTTATAAAAGTATGAAAATCATAGTGGAGAAAACATGGTCTCCAATAAATGGTTGTGGCAAATTAATACCTATATGCATCATACATATAAGAGAGAATTTTGATCTCTACCTCTGACTATATACAAAACCAACTTAAAATGAATCTAAGACATAATTGTCAAACCTGAACCTCTGAAATCATTTCAAGGAAGCCCAAGGGTAACACTCTAGGACATTGAATTCTCACACAGGATCGCAAACCACAGAGAACAAAAGTGGGCATAGAAAAATGGGATTATATCAAGCACAGAAGCTTCTGAACTGCAAAGAGACAAGAGAATTGAGAGACTGTTGTCTTAGGGTTTTTATTTCTGTGAAAAGACACCATGACCACTGAGACTCTTACAAAGAAAATATTTAATTGGGGTGGCTTGCTTATAGTTTTAGGGGTTTAGTCCATTATCATCAGGACAGGGAACATAACAGCATGGGGGCAGACATGGCATTAATAGCTGAGAGTGCTACCTCTTTCAGGCAGCAGGAAGTTGACAGTCACAATGAGGGATGCTTGAGCATATGAGACCTCAAAGCCCACTCCCACAGTGATATACTTCCTTCACAGAGCCACACCTACAAAAAATGTCACATCTCCTAATGGTCCCACTCTCTTTAGGTGCCATTTTTTTTTCAAGTCACCACAACAGTGAAATATTAGGAAAAATACTCATTTAACAAGGGATTGGTATCTAGAATCTACAACTTAAAAAGCTGAACATCCTATACTAGGCAATTGAATTAAAGGTGGATCAAAGAACAAAATAGACAATTCTTGAAAAATGATTTGGAAATGATCAACAAGCAACTAAAAAAGGCTCCATGTCTCTATCATTGGGAAACCCAAATCAAAACCACGATGAGATACCATCTTATCCCAGTTAGAATGTTATCCTCAAAAACTCAAAATTGTTGAGGATGCAGAGTAAAGAAAATTCTTTAAAATTTATTTTTATTGCAGTATGAGTGTGTGTGTGTGTGTGTGTGTGTGTGTGCCCATGGAGGTCAGAAAGGAGCATCAGAGCCTTTGAAGTTGGAGTTAAAGGCATTAATAAACCATCCACACTGATGTGAGTACTGGGATCTGAATTCTGATCCTCTGACAAAGCAGTAAGAACTCCTAACTACTGAGTCATCTCTCTGGCCCAAGGAAATTTTTATTCACAGTTGGTGAGGCTATAAATTAGTACAGCTGTTATGGAAAACCAGTACCAAGATTCCTGAGGCAACCTGAAAAAACAAACAAACAACAAACAAACAAACACAATATGATTCCCAATTTTACTACTGATTCTGTATATATACAAAGGAGAGTAAGTCAGTGCACTAATAAGTCACTTAGACTTCCAAGCAAAATGTAGTCATAAGAGCCAAAATATGGCATCATCCCAGATGCCCTTCAATGTATGAACACAGGAAGAAAAAAATGTCCCATATTTACCCAGTAGAATACAATTTTGTTCCAACAAGAATAAAATCTTGTCATTTGCATCAATATAAACCAGATACAGAAAGACAAATTCCACTTAATCTACCTTATTGCTAAAAACAAGAAAGCAAGTCTTGGTAAAGCATTCTCTTCACCATGGACTGAAGAGGGCAGGGGCTGGGAATGCAAAGTTTATACAGGTCACCAAAATGCAGAGTGGAGGACTTACTTTAGCTTTTTTAAAGCACAGTACTGTAACTTTTGGCTGAAGGCATTTGCTGTATTTCAAGAAGACCAGAAGAGTATGAAATTAGTAAGAGCTAAAACTAATTGATGTTTGAGAATGCTCAGTAACCTGGCTTTATTATCATGTGATATACCATGTATAATATGACCCAAAAAGATGCATTAAGATATGTTTCAGGACTGGGGAGATGGCTTAGTGTTTAAAAGCACTTGTTGCTGTTTTGATAACCCAAGTTTGGTTCCCAGCACCCACATGCCTGCCTACAACCATCTGTAACTTTGGCTTTAGGGAATCTGAAAGTGACTGAAATCTGCAGGCACTTGCACATCATTCATATCTATACAGCCAGGCGCACACACACACATACACACACACACACACACACACACACACACACACCAGGTATTTTAAAAAGTGGTCACAGAAAGAAATATTGATGGAACTTTACAAAACACAAAAAAATAGTAAAAAACATAAATGGCAAAGAATGCTGGTCTTTAACTGATCTTTCTTGAACCCAGACCAAGATCCACTCACCTTTCTCAGCTCCTGGACATGCCAGACCATCCCAAAGCTCTTATTTAAAATTTCACTTGAAGCACTGTGGTCAGCCTATTGTTTACATGGTCATTCCTTGCCTCCATAGGCCCGTTATGATGTCAATCAACTTATTTTCAAGACATTTCTCTCACTAAATGACTTTCTTCATGGTAAGTACACAGGTTAAATGATCAACTTTTCAGAAGAGGTCATCTAAGGATCATAAGACAGATCAATAAAGAGAATTTTGTGGGGATGAATTGTCAAAGGGGGTTGAGCTTTGTCTCCTTTAGTGTCTTCCATACTACTAGTGTTCACTGTTGCTGCAGGACAGCAGTTCTCAACCTGTGGGATCATGACTCCTTTAGAGGTCAAACAATCCTTACCACAGAAGTCACCTAAAACCATGGTAAAATACAGATACTTACCTTAAGATTCATAATAATAGCAAAATTACAGTTATGAAGTAGCAAAAAAAAGTTTTATGATTGGGGGTCACCAAACATGAGGAACTGTATTAAAGGGGTGCAGCATTAGGAAGATCTAGAACCACTGCTGTAGGATGTTGGTGTCCTAGGCTCCCACAGAAATGGGACACGCATAGGATGTTAAAATTGGGCAATGGTATGATATTAAAAACCTCATTGATCCACCAAAGATATAATTACTCTTCAGCAAATTACTCTCTGACATAAATTGAACATCTATATCATAGCTCCTCCTGCATAGAGATCAGGGGTTGTCATGGCAATCAGGGCAAAGTGTTTAAGAATCAGAGGTCAGGAAAACTGGAGCCAAAAAAAAAATGTTTTCCATTCATGACAGGACTACTTCACTTATGAACTCACATTATTTGTGGTTTCTGGTACAAGACCTGCACAAGATAAAACCAATCAGTCATTCTAACATGGAGGGAAGAAGGATGCATGAGGTTCCACCCTTACATGAAGAACTATTGTAGTTGGTGGTTACTAGGTGAGCAAGAGGCATTTATTTTTCTTTCAGGGTATGGCCTATGGTAGGCTGATCATGCTTTGGTGGATGGCCTCATATCCATGAGCATAGGAACAGCACAAATTGGACTTAGTGGGTTAGATACAGACATATACAGTTGTTTTTACACGTCTTTACATTCCTTGAAGCACTATAAATCATTAGTTAAATTCTAGATTTCTAAATATGTTTCTCTTAAGTTTTATCAGTTTTCTTATTCTTTATGGGGAAGATGATTTTTTAAAGTTTTTTAAGTAATAAATATCATTTCTTGTAGAAGTTTTTTTTGTTTTGTTTTGTTTTATTCGAAACAAGGTTTCTCTGTAGCTTTGGAGCCTGTCCTGGAACTAGCTCTTGTAGACCAGGCTGGCCTCGAACTCAAAGAGATCCACCTGTCTCTGCCTCCTGAGTCCTGGGATTAAAGGCATGCACCACACCACCACCTGGCTTCCCTTATAGAAGTTTTATTTTAAATATTTTGATATAAGGTTTTACCATATTATCCAATCTGATCTGGAATTCCTAGTTCACATGATTATTCTGTATATTCTTTCTGAATGCTGGGAGGACAGTCATGTGCCATCATGTCTTATTATTTTTAGAGATGTTTTAAAGCCCAAAGTTTCACTAGGCCCACTCAATATAATTTTTGAAAATTAATCCTCTTCACATTCTGTGCAACAGATACAACAATTGAACCATTTTGGAATTTATATAATAAAGACTTGTAAAAATGAGGTGACTAGCTCTTGAAGCATGATCCTAATTAGTCTTAATAATAAAAGCTCAGAGTCAAATATTGAGATAAAAGCTGAAAGAGCAGAGAAGCAAAGGGGCAGCCACAGTTACATCTTACCTCTCTAACTCCTCTGGCTGAAAGAGTTGAGATCCTGTCTACACCCTGCCTTATCACTTCCTGCCTCCTGTCTGTAACAGACCTCAATGCTATAAGATAATGCTTTTGTAAACTGTAAAGATTTGTCACTCATATTGGTTTAATAAAACACTGATTGGCCAGTAACCAGGCAGGAACTATAGGCAGGGCAACCAGACTAGAAGAATTCTGGGAAGAGGAAAGACTCAGTCTACAGTCACCACCAGACACAGAGGACGCAAGATGAAAATGCTGCATTGAGAAAAGGTACCAAGCCACGTGGCTAAACATAGACAAGAATTATGGGTTAATTTAACTTATAAGAGATAGTTATAATAATCCTGAGTTAATAGGCCAATCAATGTTTTATTAAACCAATATGAGTGACAAATCTTTTCAGGATACAAGAACATTCTCCCACAGCACCTCAAGACCTCTATGGTTAACTAGTGGCTAGCTCTGCCTTCTAACCACCGGGCAAGCTTGATTTGTCAGAACACAAACAATATATCACAACAAGCTACGAAGTAAAGTTAAGTGGAAACAATGGGCTTCAAACTTTGGTTTTTATTAACCTCACTAAATCCTACATGGTAGACCAATGTCTGAACCTTTAGGCCTCTTTTCCTGGGACCTGCTATGTCAGGTCATGTAAGATACCAGCTTACCACTTCTCTCCATACAGACTGTTTAAAGAAATAACAAAATCTTAGATCTTCTAAACTGGTGTCACTTAAGAGATCATATACTGATGGTACTACTCTGTGCTTCCTGTATGGGGAAGAATTCTTTCAAAGAAGGACCCCCGTGTGGTAGCAGCATTCCATGAATTCTTAGCTTTTAAGACTGGCCAATCATTCATGGCATTTGTTGTCTTCCAACTCCTCAGTAAGATGAAAACAGCCAGAACAGTACCAAGTGGAAGAACGAGGACTATTCTGTGACTTCTGTCATCAATCTGGATAAAGATGGCGCCCCTTTTTTTTAAGTGAGCAATGGGGCTAGGCCTAATCAGCCTTCCCAGATTCATTCACATGAAAAAAATAACACCCCCAGTAACTTGGAAGTTTGCAGGTTTATGTTGGTACCAATTAGAATGCTAATGTGCAAAGAATCTGGTCTCACCTCTCAAACACTAACAATCACTAGTCACTCCTACTGATGGGTTTTTACCCAATAAACATTTTGTTGGGCCCCCAAAATATTTTATTTTTGAGTATTTAGGTTATGTTAATTATTCACTTAGGAGCCATAAGGTATTCAATGATGAACACATTGCTTCAGATTACAAGAGAAGACTCCTAACTCACTCACCACCATACTACCACCATCCAAGACTGATGCTCAGAGCAAGATATGACTAATGAACTTCGAGTGTCAAAGATACCTTGGAACATACAATAAAGTCTATGAAAACCCTCTCCCATGAGATGGCCCTACCGGCAGAAGTAGCTTTGTACTTTGGGGCTTTATGAACACTACAAACACTTAACTGTCAGTGGGAAGCCCCTTTCTCTGGTGGGTCTTTGTCCTGGTCCTGCTCGTGTTCGGGCTGTGTGTGATTCGGGAAATATTCCATAGAACAGCTCTGAACTTCTCAGCAGCCCTTTTCAAATGCTGCTTTTGCCCTTAGAACTTGGAAGAGGTGGATCATCACTTAAGAACGACTTCTGTCAATCGTGTCAGCAGATCCTCTCAGAGTGACAGTGACAGGGATGAAACCCAGGCACTGACAATGGGACGGCACTAGATCTTAGGTATCTGTGTAATTGTTATTTTAAGAGTTTTTTTTTTTTTGAAGTAGGGATCTCTTTTTCTCATATAAGCATGCATATGGAATATTAACTTAGGTTTCAAAAGACAAGTAACTAACAGCTCCTTTTAAGTACCAGAGAATAAAACAAAGCTAGGCTACCTAGGGCATCACTTTTCTCTCTTCCATTCTGCCAAATATGAGATCTGGTTTACTTACAAGTATAAGTACCACCTTTGCATTTAGATTTCTCCAGTTCTGTGTGTACTGAATACACACATAATCATCAATGGAATTGATTAAAGGACAAATACTTGACCATGAGATAGATGATGTTGGGGAGGCTGCCCAGACTCCTGAAATAATCACACAGAAAGTATATTATTTGCAATACTCTCTAGTCAATAGCTTAAGCATATTTCTGGCTTACTCTTATATCTTAAATTAACCTATTTCCATTATTTTATATTTTACCGTGAGGTGGTTTGCCTCCCTCTCCAGAGGCAGCTCCATGGCTTCTCACTTGACTCACCTTCTTTCTCCCAGAATTCAGTTTAGTTTTCCCCACCTAGCTCTGTTCTACCCTGCTATTGGCCCAAAGCAGTTTCTTTATTCATTAACCAATGAAAGCAACACAGATAAGAAGGACATCCCATACCAAGATGAAGTCCTTTAAGCTAGCAAGGAAATAGTAACTTCATCCATAGGACTGGGGCCAATAGTGTATAAAAGGTATCTAACAGCATAGACCACAGCATGTGGTTCATGTGTGCCAAAAGGGAAGGGAGGAGTCAGGACAAACCCCTGGGAAGAGATAAAATATTAGACTCCTAGATGTAAAATAGCGGGCTAAGCAGTATAAGAAAACAAGACAAGGTTCTCAAAGGAATGAAACACCAATGTCTGCAAGGGTCACTGTAAGCTGTATAGTTGGCTGTGATAGGATACATAGTTAGAAAGATCAAAAAAATGTATCTAAAGATGTCATCAGAATGGCTGCTCGCCAAGGGCCTCCTTTGTCTAAGGCCTTGTCCAAGGAGCTGTGGGATTGGAAGACTGTGGATGTAGCAAGGGCACAGATTTGAGGCTTAGGTAGGAGGGAGGCTATTGCACTAGGCAGAGTGTGAGATAATGAAGACTAGTGCCTAGGAAGTGGTTAGCATAGACACAAAAGGACTGGCTAAAAGAAAGTTAAGAAGAAGCCCTTAGCACTTGGTGGTTGACCAGATGGTGCAGAGAGGAAAGGTGAAGCAAGGACAGACAGGTAAGGAACATCATGTGGGGTCCTTGAGAGAAAAAAAATCTATTATGAAGAAGAAGTGATACACTGAGTTTGAATGACACTTTAAAATTCTGAGAGTGAAGCTAAGGATGACAGGTAAGAACCCTGAGCATGAGATTTTTCCAGTGGAAATATGGAGGAAGTAAAAGACAGACTTGCTTTTCCAAGAAATGTCCACCACCACACATACAATCAATTCATTTACCACCTCCTGGGGTCGTAGAACTTGGTCCTAACCTTCCACAATGAATAAAGGAAATGCCTATAGCATGAAGCTTCTGGTTCACAGACCAGATATCATCTCCTCTAGAAGACCCTGGGAAGACTACCTGCTTTTAAAATAGCAAAAAGAAATAAGGGTGGCTCCCAATCACCAATGTATCCTCCATTGTGGAACTCTACAAAGCAGCCCCCTTCCTCTTTTGTATCATTGCTGTTCTCCTGCCTCTGCTTTTCATCCCAACCCATTTCACCCTGATACTCACAGATGCACAAGGACAGCCTCATCCTCCAAAGGGGGACAGTTATCAGACACCCTGGAGCTCTTGTCCCATTATAGAGAATAAACTTCCCAGGGAATTTGCATATCTAATATTTATATCACTTCAATGTAATGATTCAGGTCTAAAGTTTAGGGGGGTGGTGCTTAGTTAAAGAAGACATGATGGATACAAAATGGTAATAAACTACTTCCAGGAATTAGCTCTAATCACTGGTAAGCTCATTTTCTAACTATAAAACCGTGCTATTTTCATCCAAACAACCATTCAAAACACAAAGAAAGAGAACTAAAAGTGAGGTGTGCTATTTTCTATTCTTATTGAAATGGAATTTCTTATTGAAGCGTTCTCATTGAAATTTTGTTTAAATAACAATTAGCTTTACCAATTAGTATAATAATTTGTAATTTCAAAATGAAGAAAGGAAGACAAAGAGGAAAAAAATAAACTTTCTTTTGAGATTATTGTTAATGAAGTTTAACCTTTCTTTTCAATGATGGAGTCCCCATCTGTGCCTTAAGAAAGTATTATTTAAAAATTAATAGTGATGCTAGTGACTGAATGTAGGATTCACAAATGACAGGAAATCTCTTTGCCACTACTTACTTCCACATCCCTTGGAAATACATTATTGTCTTTTTCACAGTATTAATTCTCATAATCCACGAGCGTTGGAGATCTTCCATATTTTGAGTCCTTTCCTCACTCTTTTCAAAAAGGCAGAGAACAGCCATCTGTGAGGTGCTCAGCCCCAACTGTTAGCATCTATGACACAGCTGCTGCACCTGCGGCTCAGGAAACTTCAGGTAAGAGCAGAGGAAAGACTGCAGGGGACAGAGGACCATGGCATCTTCTATATATGACAGAGAAGTTGTACCCACACAATCTCAACATACAGTTTCCTAAAGTAAACTCGGAAGGCTGTTACTCAGTTAAGATCTGAATGTTGGGGAAATCTGGCTGCACGAGATCTGGGATAAAAGAGGTGGTTTTTGAGGAAGTAGGGTGTATGAAAAAGTACTTCACACAGCAAGTCAGGTCTTTATCTCACACCCTCATGTATAAGTGTTTGAAAATACTTTGGATCATGGACACTTCAAATGATGGCACAGTCTAAATCGGACATCAGTTCTTCTCAATGAATATTCCGCTCATGCCTAAAAACACGGCATCAAGTCTAAGGAGCTGATTTATTTAACCACCACTTTCTGTAGCATCCTTCTCAGAAAGCCATCTAGGCTTGAGGCTTCTCTGACTCCCTTTCTTCAACAAAACTTGTCTGATATGTCATATTTGCCCCTCAATGGATATCTACCCATATACCTACAGAGCAGTAATTCCTACATTCAGGGAATGTCTGTGTTTCCCAGGAACCCGCTAGAAGCCCTTTCCTTCCAGCAGTGTGGTGGAGATACTGTGGTTTGGGCATTGTGGCAGGGGGTGCTCCATGAATACTTAGAGCATTGAGTCTGTGATATCTACACCGAGCTAGCTAGGCATCCTGTTGCTGTGTTGCTCTCTCCAATATACGGGAATCACCAACTGCCTGCCCGGAATATGCTCCAAACTGACATATTTAAGAACAAAGATTTCTATTTCCATTCTAAATGCAGCTGAGGAATGGAGCTCGGGTGTGATTAAGGACCAATAGTGCCAACATCTCCGGCAGATTGTATCCCCGCACTCTTAGAGTGGCTCTAGGCTGAGTAGTTCGTTTCTTGATAAAGGATTTGAGATCCCTATCTGAGTTTTAAATGTTGAACCACACAAAGGAATTGTTGAAGCCTCCTTAAGCAGCTAAAACCTTGTTCCCAATTCACAGGAAATTTGGCCAAGGAAGATATTAAATAGAGTGGTGTCACCAGTCAGAGTTGATGAAATGCAGGCACGGAGATGGTACCTATCAAAAAGGAAATTAGAATAAATGAATATTAAAATATTTAAATCTATAATAATGTGTTCAAAACACAGTTTCAAGGAACATTATCATTGGAAGTGAGAAACCCGTGCTAAGTCACTTACAGTCTTTTCCAAGCAACCTCCTTCCTTCCATTTCAACTCATTAGGGTAATATTAGCTTTGAGTGTAATGGTGTAATTTTAACTGTACTGTACACAAATTACTCTGGCTCTTTATGTGACAAGACTTAGCAATAATCCCTCTTGGTAGATCCTTAACAATTTCCACAAAGCGGGGGCGGGGGGAGGGATGAAGCATTTTGAAATAAGAAACAAACAGTGGGGAAAGACAAGAGTTTATACTAAGCCTGGGCAGAGCTGAACATTGCCCTATTTGTTGGGCTCGGTGGCTACCTTCCCAAAGTTTTACGTTACAAAGAAATTCTTGTCATTTTTTGCAATGGTCTCGATTCTCTGTACCTCTTCGAGAACAATGTCCCAAGACAGAGTCCCAGAGAACTGATCTTCCCTTCTCCCTAGCTGATCATCTGAGGGACAGACATCCGACACTAAGGTCAAATACACGAGCACACACACTCGCAGACAGATGTTTCTTTCAGTGTTGAAGGTAAAATTTATATCAGCCACATATTTTAGGACAAATGTGTGGATCTTAATGCATAGACAACAAAGCATGTCTTGCTTTTTTCTGGTAGAAAAAAAAATGGAGCACGTAGAAGCTAGTCAGAATGTTTATTTATAAGAATAAAGGAAACGAATATAAAAATACTTTTTACACTGCCAGCTTGCCACATATCAAGGACTTAGGAGACCTCAGCAGCTTCTATTATCTTTATTAGCCATGAGGGCAATCCTGCATCCTTCCTGCATTTCAAGAACACAGGATCCATATACATCAGCATGTTTGAACCATCAGCCCATCTGCTGAGACAGGCAGACAACCTTCATTTTTGCAGAAGGGGAAGTTAATTCAGCAAGTATAAGCTACTTGCTTAAGATCCCAGACAGGAAACACAGTCTTCTAAATCCCAGTGACCCACATAGACTATTTTTTATTGTGCTTAATGCTTAAAAATCTGGTCATTGATTTATTCATATTTATTAAGAGTGTGTCTTATATTATGCACTATTATTAAGCTTAGGATACATAAAAACAACAAGAAAGATAAACTCTCCTGTGGGCATTTGGAGCGAGGGAATTGAGGAAATTAATTAAGGAAGTGAACCAGTGTTACAGGGTTAATTGTGACCTCTTTTACATTCATATGTTAAAGCCCCTGTCCCTAGTTTCTTGTACCTCTGTCTGGAGAGAGAGGCTTTAAGGAGATGATTCAGTCAAGTGGGTTCATTAAGGTGGGCTTCAGTCCAACCCAATGGATATTGTGTCTTATTGAAAACTCAGACACAAATGAGCAGGCTTGCTAGTGTGGGGGAAAGAGCACATGAGGACAGTGAGAAGATGACAACCGACACACCAAGAAGAGAAGTCTCAGAACAAGCTAAGTAGGTGGCTAAGTAGCTCTCTCAGGCTTCTGGCCTCCATAACTTCAAGATGATAAATGCACTGTGCAAGCATTTTGTTGCGGCAGTTGTAGGAGCCCAATGCATCTAGTGTGAGCAGTTCCTAAACGCTGTTGGGTAAAGTAGAAGAGACTATCAAGGGTTATCAGGAGCACTGGGACACGTGCTGACTCTCACTAGGAAGAGAAAAATCTGGAGAAAGACTTGAAGAAAATATGGGGGTTAGCTATGAAGACTTTTGGAAAATGGACTTCATTAAAAAGATCACTCCAAAATTCACCTGTGTAGAGCAGGCACACTGAGGAGCAGTTCCTGAGAAATAGGGATAAAGAAGAATTAGCAAGGGAGTACACTTGGGGAGACCACAGGGGAAACAAGAGAGAGCAGTTGGAATCACATGGAGGGTACCCGAGAGACAGGATTTCTTCTAGAAAGGAAAGAATGGTCACTGGGTTCTGAAAAAAATGACCCACCGGGTTAAAAACCAGTCACTCTGGTTCCTGTTGGCACACAGCTACAAGCTCTCACAATAGTTCAAGGGAGAAACAGCAAAGAAAATGGCCAGAATCCTCTTGATTGGGGCAAGTGAAGCCAATAGATTTCCCCAGCAATTGGATGTGGATTTGAAAAAGGAGAGTCAAGGATCACTCCTAGGATGATGAGCAGTGGAAGGGTGGCGCTGCCGTCTCCTTGTGATGGGGAAATCCTACAGCTAGAGGGGGTGTGAAGAGGAAAAAGAGGAATTGAATTTTGCATGCATGCATTGAGAGTCAAATATCAGATATTCAAATGGAGATGTCAAGGAATCAATCTAGTGTTGGAATTTGACGCTGGAATAAAGCACTCTGCCCTGTGCTGGGAATTTAAGAGACTGTCATTGAGAGACAAGAAGCAAACAAAGACTTCAGTCTTGGGGAAGGGAATCCCAGCTTTAGAAAATCTAAGACAACAATCAATCAGCAACACCTAGAAACTCATGGCCATTACTAAGTCCAGTAAGATGGACTCAAATATTGGACCTGTTGATTGAGCATGGAAATCTCTGGTTATTTGAAATAATCAAACAAACAAACCCCACAAAGTTTTGGGGGCTGATTTGGAGGTAATCTGGAATGGACCCAGGAGAGGAAGGCATTAAGGATAATGTGTAGAACTAATTTCTTCAAGGAACTTTGTGGAAAAGGGGGAACAACAGAAGGAGAGAGTATTGGTGGGAGAAGATAGGTATTAGGGGATAGTTCAATATTTTCTTGAACATTTTCTGTTTGTGCATATGTCTCCATGTGCATGCAGAATCATGTGTATGGAATATGCACATGGAGGCCAGAAGACAACCTCAGATGTCATGCTCCAAGCGATAACTTTCTTGATCTTTGAGATAAAGTCTCTGTCTCATTGGCCTGCAGCAAGGCAGGTAGTCTAGGCTGCCTCCAGCAAGCTCCCATGACTACCTGCATCCACAGCCTGAACATGGGGATCACAAGAATGTGCTGCTGTGTCCAGCTCTTTGATGTGGTTTATGAGAACTGAACTCAGGTTCTCAACATTTCCAGGGAAAACACTTTATCAACTGAACTATCCCCTTGCCCCATCCTCATCCAATTTCCTAAACAGAAAATGCCAGAAATAACAGAATGTCTGTATTCCCATTTGACCAATCTGGGCCAGGATAAATAGATTATAAAAGAGAGATGAGGAGGGAACAGCTGGGCTGGTGTCCTTGAGGAGGACAGTGTGGGTCTTCTTGTGTCCTGGGCTAGTTGTCTGGAGAAGGGAGTACAGGTCCTTCTGGCTCCTATGCAGCTGCTTGTACGAAGCTGGGAAATTCTGTTTTTTTTTTTTTTCATCTTTTCCAATGATGGATAGAATTGGTTAGCACCCTACAGAGAAAAAGAAATGCTGAGGACCAATAGAAAACTCAACAATGTAGAGTAGAATCATGCCCTTTTTTGCATAGTAAGACATCCCCCGAACTGGGTGGCTTAAGCAACCAAATTTGATTGTCTCCCAGCTCTGGAATGCAGAAGTCAAGAGTTCAAGGTGTTGGCACAGTTGGTTTCTTCTCCGGGCTGTGAGAAGAATCTGTTCTAGGCCTTTCTCGCAGTGTCTGCTGGTTGTCTGGACAGCCTCGGCATTCCTTAGCTTAAGGAGCATTTCCTGCACATCTGACTTTACCCTTGCACGATATTCTCTGAGAATGCGAGGCTGTGCAAGGTTTCCTCTAATATAAGGACACTGAGGAGTCAGTGTGGTGACCTTACCATCATTATTCACATTTATCATTGATCCTGCACCTATAAAAAGAAACATTCTTTTTATAGGTTACCAGTTGTTGGGACTTCAAAATTACAAATTTGGGAGGAAGGGACATGTCTACTTAAAGTAAATGGTCAAAGGAGAACAGGATTTATCTGGAAAGAGAAGGATTAACATGACACCTGTTCTAATTCTAAAGCATATCTATTCAACCCAAAAGCATTCAGCACAATGATGTAAGTATAGGATAAAAGAGGTGTTTGTTTAACTGAGGTTGTAGTTCAACCAAATTCAAGGTTGCAGGGATGCCTGAGAGTGAGTGCTGATTAGGATTGGGTAGAAAGGAAGAGAGAACCTGCAGGCAATAAAGGATAAGACTTTTCAGACCAACGGGTCGGGGTCAAGGTGTGACAGAAAGACAGCTGAGGGTGGTACCAGAGGAAGAAATCTGGTAAATCAGGCAAAAACAAGAGAGTGTGGAAAGTGAACTGACCGATATTGAAAGCAAACAGTGTTTGGCTATGGCCAGTTTTGAAGTCCAGGGAGAGGGTGTGAGTGGCTGGGAAGTGGAGAAGACCAGAGAAGAGCAAATGCAAGGGCCAAGAAGCATTCCAACGTGCATGCTGAAATAACACAGGCCGTAGCCACGCATTTATTCGCTCACTTATTGAAATATTGATGTGCTCCTCATAAGGGAGAATGGAGCTCTGTTGAATCCAAGGCTAATAAAAGCCAGCAAGAGAGCAACTGCGAAGCCCCACTGTGCTGGCCTGAGCTTTGAATATGGCATTACACTAGGCTACACGAAGCCGCCACTAAAATAACAACAGACAAACAAAACCAAAAACGAATAAGCAAATAGCAGAAAGTTAACTTTGAAAGTCCTTCGATACCACAAAAATAATTAACCCAGAGCAGAAGAAAATGCCTCGTCCTCTAAGCACCTCTTATTGCTTGCTTTTGGAATTATTGTTATTATTTGGCCTCCTCCGTAGGTCCCATCCATTGTGGTGATGTGTGTGTTTCCTGGGGATTCTACACACTCCAAAATCTGAGGAGTAAGCAAAAACGGGGCTTCTGCTTAAACCCTTCACAGTTTATAGCCACATTTACATAACATTAAATAAGTCAACAAAGGCATCATTAGCTCCCATTAAAATATGAGCAAAGAAATTTAAAAGAACAAGACAGGCTAATTGGTAAGTAATGTTCTGTATCAAAAATTATGACTGTAAGATACCCTAGCTAATGAGAAGCCCCGCAATCATGTTTACTACATATTTAAAAATTAAATGAAGGTGAATAAAAAGTTAACAGAAGAGATTTCCTCCTTTGTAGATGTCGCTGCATTTATTGCATGGAGTTGAAAATACTGGAGGTTATTTTTGCCATCCATCTTGGCAAAAGATCTCTTTAGAGTTTACGCAATTTATACATTTTTTGTTCTCATTGCATTAAAAATAGGAAAGCCACATTCAGGAGAGAGGGCAAGGATAGACGCGCATTAGGGCAGCGAGTAGGTCTGCTTATATCTCAGATCCTGGTTGTGAGCTGGCTTTTCTCTGCTTTCTCGGGGAGGGTTTGAACCAAACCTGAGGAAAGAGTGCTCTTCAAAGTCAACAACAAGGCCAGGGCTTGCTGTCAGGTTGACAGGTTTTTGAATAGCGTGCCTAGCGAGGGCAGCTGGGATAAGACTGAAAAAGAAATGATAATTCCCGGGTGCCACTCTAGAGCAGCTCAATCTATAAGGGGGGATGCGCCTCTGTTTCTTTTTAGAAAGGCATCCTTTTTATACCAAGGGGCAGCCAGAGTTGGAACCATAGTCCTGGCTCACCCCTTGTCAAAGTAAAAGCTACCATTTATTTGTGGACCCTTGTCTCCTAGGTTCTCATCTATGAATTTAGGCAGACTATTCTATACTTGATTGGATGCAATAACAAATGTTTTCTCTTTCCGATAACAGAGTACTTAGCAATGCCTTACCCTATAGAGAGACCACTCATTTCAGTGGGTGTTTGGCTGCCATAAGTGATCTAGAATGAGAACTAAAGGTGAACATATTTCAAGTGATTCTTTGTGGGGGTGTGTCTGGTATATATTTATAATTTTCTGGGGCAAACAGAAGGTTCTATGGATGGACTGTCTCTCTGTCTGCCTGTCTGCCTCTCCCCATTCCCCTCCCGTGTGTGTGCGTGTGTGTGTGTGTGTGTGTGTGTTGTACTCATACTTACGCAATTGAGAGAAGTAGAGGCTGTGACACTTTGGTTTAAGTCGAAGACAACCATAGGACTTTCTAGGCAGATGACATACACATTCCTTCCTTGCCAGAAGGAGTTTACCACACTTGCTATGCATGATGGCTGATTTCCATTGTCAATGTGATGGAATCTAGAATCACAAAGGAAACACATCTCTGGATGTATCTGTGACAACTGCTTTCAGGAAGGCGTACAGTCCCATTCAGAATGTAGGCAGCACCATTAATGGCTGGCATTGGGTCATGAGTCTTCAATGGAATAAAAAGGAAAAAGCAAGCTGAGTAGCAGTGTTTGTCTCTCCCCACTTTGTGACTGCACATGAAATGTGACCAGCTGCCCACTACTCCTGCCACCAAGCTTTCCCTCTCTGGATATATTCTACCCTCAAACTAGGAACCTTTCTTGTCTCAGGTTGCTTTCGGCAGGATTATGACAAACAAACAAGAAACATAATTATTATAATGAGACCAGACCTTCCTAAAAAAAACACAGAGAAAGCATTAATAAAAGCAATACTTTATAGCTTGTCCTGAGTGCTGTTCCCCTACACCGGCCCATCCAGAACTTGCTTTAAAGCCTCTGCAACTAGGGTTGTGTATGGGGAGAAGTTTCTAGAAAGCATAATATTCCAATAGTTAATACTTTTAAATGTTACTGATGAGGAGGAATGTTATTTTGTGTAGCCACCTCCTCCCAATTGTGACACGCGCCTTGAGAGGAGGGAGGGATCTTCAGAAGACCTAGGAAGCTAAAAACACTTAGAAGATTCATGGACAATGGAGCGCTGCTTTAGAATCGATTGCAGCTAACCATTGGTCTAGCTGATGGCTGAGCCAGGCTGTGGCGATGAGGGGAAGGGTCTGAGAGGGTGATCAGCCCACCTGTTTTTGGGCAGTGTTTCCTTTTCACACTGTCCTCGCAACAGTTGGAGTCCCCATCCACCCACTGGCAAAGCAAGGAGAGGCCTCGTCAATAAACAAATACAAATTGGCATGCTTGGGAATTGTATATGGCCCAGCGGACCAGGGGAGAAGATTCTTTTACATTAGCCAGCTGTGCTTTGGAATAATACACAGACCTCTGTGAATCATTTCATGGTTTATAAAACAAAATTCTGTTTGCAATTGGCAAGTCAGGGAAATAAGTGTCCGTGTTTGTTTTCACTTCCTATTTCTTCTATTTGTCCAGAGACTCACAGCTGGAATCTTTGGGGTCCCCTTGGGGGCCCATTAGGCAGACCTAGATCTTGCTTTTGACTGTCAAAGAGAAATGAAGCATGGAGCCACAGACAGCCATTGGCCTCTGAGAATAAGAGGTGGGAAGGGGTGGGCTGATGGGTTTCTGTCCTCACAGAGTGTGTTTAAGAAGGCTATCAGTCTCAGAAGGTGCCTATGGCACTAGATAGAAACTCCCCGGGCATCAACCTTTCTGTATATCCAGAGAATGCCAGGAATGATGTGGAAGAAGAGCTTCGGCTTTCCTGAGAAATGATACTCTATCACCGTGGAGCATGGAGCTGAGTGTGTGTGTGTGTGTGTGTGTGTGTGTGTGTGTGTGTGTGTGTGTGTGTTCGGGTGACATGCCTGTTTGGCTTAGTTCTTTGGCTTCATTCTCTTTGGATGCTGGTTTTAGAGAGGACAGAATCCTGAGCTCCTGTCAGAGTCACTGATCATCCGGAGGACGGAAGGCAGCAAAGACTGGGTCTCCATCCTCAGGGCTGCCGCATGGATTCTAGTGTAAAGCCTGAGAGTTTTACACATCTCATCAGTTACCGGTGATGCTGAAGTTGTTTGCTTAAGGTCCACATTTGAAAATCTGCCATTGACTATAATTTCTAATCCAGCTGTATTCAGCAAACACAGGATTCATCAAAGACCCTGGTGTGGGTACCTTTCTCTGGGTCCATGCATGTGTAGTCTCGTTGGCTTAGAGTTCTCTGAATGCTCCCTTGTTGCCCCGCTTCCACTCCAGGCTAAATAGGTCAGGCTCCCAAGTTACTGCTCACACCTTCCACATCAGAGGATCATCTACTTCCTTGTGGGGCAATTCCCTCTTTGAGGCCATTCTCATTCTCTTTTGTGTAGCACTTGGCACACTGTGGAATATTTGAAGTAAGATCATCAACATTTGGTAAGTCAGTGATTCAGGATATATCTCTGACCCAGGACATCTTGAAAGCTCCTAGAATAGTCACCTGAAATGAAACCATCTTTCTTTCTTTCTTTCTTTCTTTCTTTCTTTCTTTCTTTCTTTCTTTCTTTCTTTCTTTCTTCCTTTCCTTCCTTCCTTCCTTCTCTCTCTCTTTCTATCTTCCTTCCTTCCCTCCATCCTTCCTCCTTTCCTCCCTCCCTCTTTCTCTCTTTCTTTCTTTTTCTTTTCTTTCTTTTTTAAAACAATCTTTTCTCACCTCGAATACCAATTCCAGTCCCCGTTCCTTCCCCTTCTCCCACTCTCCCCTACCTTTCCTCTCACAGTATCCCCCATCCACTCCTCAGAGAGGGTAAGGATTCCCATAAGGAGTCAATAGTTTGGTACATCACTTTGAGGCAGATCTAATGCCTTCCCCCACTATATCTAGGATGAGCAAAGTATCCATCCAAGGAGAATGGGCTCCAAAAAGCCAGTTCAAGATCTAGGGATAAATTCTGGTCCCATACCAGTGGCTCCACAGGCTGCCTAAGCCCCACAACTGTCACCTCCATTTAGAGGGCCTAGATAAAATACTATTTCTATTGACAGTATTATATAATAACCAGGGCTTACACTGCTATGTATTGTGCATTAGTGTGGAGACTAGAGGTTAGCCCAAGCTTTGGTTTTCTAAAAGTTGACCACCTTGTCTCTTTGAAAACCATGATCTTTTTCTTGGCTCTGACTAACTGATTAGGCTATGCTGCCTGGCCAGCAGCTTCTAGGAATTTACCTGTGTCTCTGTCACCAGGGCAAGCAAAGGCCACCATGCCTGGCAGTTTCTGGGAATCAAATTTAGGTCTTCATGCTTGTATGAAAAGAGCTTTGGCAACACTTGCAGCTTATGGCAAGCCCATTAATTGCTATTTTTCAATTTTTAGATTATTCCTTATAAAATATTTATGTTCATGAAATGTCTGACAGTTTCTTGTTTCAGACATCCATAATGCCACTCAGCCCTGGCTGCCCTGGTCTGCTGGGTCTTTTCTAGTGTAGCAGATACTTCGTGCTATGGCTCAGAACACAGTCTAACTAGAGGTAGCTTGTGTAGCACAAACTGTAGAATGATCATCATGTTTATTATTTGGTAATAGGAGCAATAGTAATAGCAATAAAAACCATATTAAGCTCCTATTATGTTTTGGAATTATGCACAACCCTTTCAATGTATCTTCTCTTGTTTTAGGCACTGCTGATTGAGATGATACAGGCCATTGTACAACAAACCAAATCTCCCAGGTAGAGAAAACATGATCCACTTCATTCTGCTGGCTCTGGAAGGGGCCCAGTCAGCTTCTGTGCCACCTTGCTGTGCTTAGTAAGTTTCCGTTAAAAGAGAGGGACCCTGACATGAGTCATCAGAGCCAAAGCTAAGGACTGAGCACTAGGGGAATGGGGTTCAGACTTCGCCTTCACCCGCTCATTGCTGTAATAGGCTCTCTCTCTTTTTCGCTATCTATCTCTGATCCTTTCTCATCTCTCGGGGAGACAAAGATGATACTCTTGGGGAGAGTATAATAAAACCCGGAAACAACCTGGTGGACCAAAACTGTTGCGTTTCAAACACCAAGAAGATGAGAAGGCATCAAAAGGCCGAATCATGTTGGGGGTGATGCATCTCTTCTCTGTGCCAAACACCGTTATCGATGGATCTATATTACAGCCATCCCCACTGAACAGTTTGTCGTGACGGTGGCGCCCACGGAGCAGCATTGAATGTCACCAGCAGGGACTGTCAATGGATGAACAACAGAAGCAGCTCCCACACATTGGGCACTTGTTCCATGCCAGGCTTCTGCTAAGTGCTAATGACTGTCAAGCCTTTTGATGCCCCAGGAAGTAGGCTACTGTGACTACTCCTGCTTCCCTGAAGAGGAAGCTGAGATTTGGGCTGGATACATGGCTTGCTTGCCTCCTATGTAACACGGGGTTGGGTGGTGCTTGAATTACAAGATGTTTGACCCATTTGGAAGACACAATCCTAACTTGAAGCTTTTTTTTTTTTATGTCTTATTTGTTCTGACAAGACGTTCAGATGGAACCCAAGGGGCTCTGCCAGGGCCATGGACAATGGTGGGTATTTCTGAGGAGGAAATACACCCCTCCCTAGCAATTGCAGTCACAGGAAATTCTGCTGGAAGAACTCAGCTCCATTTAAAAAAGTAAAGTCAAGTAGTAGAAACACAGCTCCATAGCCACATACAGCCTATATGTTTCCTTTGTAGTAGAGCTACTGTCAGTCCAGTCTTTGGTGGTAACCCGAGAGCAGCAGCAGTGATGGCCTGGTTCAGATTCCTTAGCTAGATTAAGCCAGGACCACAGACCCCAAGCTGGATTTTCACTCATGTATTTGGTACCTTGTCTTTTAGGCTTTTAATTTTAAAAATGTAGAGACATATAAAATATGAACGCCCTTGAAAACACAAGATGCAAATTCAGATAAATAGGAAGAAATAAGGGTTAAACCATCTTCATTCTAATACGATACATTTTGTATTTCAAAGAACCAACCATGCATTTACACACACACAGTTGGTCTTTAAAAAAATGGGGAGATCATTAATATATACTTGTCGCCCACTTTTATCTACCTTACAATGTATTATGCACATGTTTCCCTAGTTATGCATGATTCTAAGCACACATGTTGATGGTCAGTCTACTACAAGGTTTCGCTCTCTTCATGTTAAACTTGCAGGTCTTACCACACTTTGTGCTCTATCTGCAAGGCCATTCTGGATATGGCTGAATAAGTAAAATGAAAACCGAAAATGAATAAAACCCCCAATCTCCCTTCCCAGCAGTCTAGGCTAGACTAGTAACAACAAATCCCTATCCCCCTTCTCCTCCCATCTGTTCTAAAATTCTACCTGGCCACTAGGTAGCCTAAAGAATAACTCAGTTCCAAATGGGAATGGACTTTAAATTTCAGAGAGGCATTTTAAAATCAATCTAAGCCAGGAAATCACAAAGGTTTCCTGTCGCTTTCTTGGGGACAGTGTTTTGTATGTGGCAAGACAAAGAAGAGGCTAATGTTACCTAGGCTGTGGCCACCCTGATAAGGGAGAGGTCTGGAGTCTTAAGCAATTGCCCTAAGCCTTTGTAGTGGGCACCAAGAGGAACCCCTCTGCAGACTCAAGCTCGGTCCAGAAGAGAGAAATGCACCCAGCCCGTTGACCTTTCCCAAGCTCTCCCCTTACCAGCATTGTCATGGATTGAAGTTGATAACTCTCAGGGTGTGCATCCAGACTCCCCTGGCTGACCTAAAATGGCATTTGTCATTAGCATACAAAATACCTGCTCTGCAGGCTTGCCATTCTCTGCCAGATCAGATGAGGGGTTCTCTTTAGAAAATAAGAAGCTGTGGATGGGAAAAATAAAAGGCAGACTGAGGAGAGATCAGCGGGGTTAAGTGTGTTTGGGGAGCATTCTAAATGAATTAGCTATGGATACTTGCTTGGAGGCATGTTGTGGCTCCCATCTCGAGGCGTCTTGTTCATCTATTCCCTATCCTTTTTGTTGAGCCAGAGCATTACCAAATAAAGGGCTCTCTCTGCTTTGAATCCACGCCGGCTATCAAAGGTACACAGGAGGGCTGTGGAAGCGGGAGGAGGGTCAGGGAAGCTTAATAGCTCTGGGAACTCAGTCCTTCCTCTCCGTGGAGCCCCATTAGTAGAAGAGTTTGGTAACATCAACTGACTTTGATTCTGTTCCCCACAACTGCTGGTTTGGCGTCTTTACCACCCTCAAGCGATATTTCCTGTGGTGATTATCACACTTCCTTTATTTCCAGTGTCAGCTTATTCTGGAGGAAAAAAAAAAAATACTCACGCAACTCAGCTAAAGGAGCCCAAATTGAACAATTTGTTATATTAAGCAAATACTTATTTGCATAATTCTGACTCTCCTTTCTTTATTAGCATAGCAGCAAAACCAATAGTCGTCAGCTCAGACACGTTAGGCAAGCCCACGCATCTTGGTGGGAAGTAGAGAAGAGAAGAGGGGCCGGTGTCCCTAGCAACTGACCTTCTCCTCCATGGCCAGTGTCTAGGAGCAAGTCAGGAATTTTCTCTGTTTTTCCACTGTTCCTATCATTATCACTTCTAGGCTTAAATTTTATCCCAGTATTATATTTTGAGATTAAAAATGTTGGGAGGGGATGCCTGGAGTGATGATCTGTGGATGAGGCACTTGCCATACAGGCATGGAAACTAGAGTTGTGATGGCCACCGCCACATAAAAGTCAGGCAGATGTGTAATCTAGCACTTAGGAGGAAGGGCAGGACCACAATGGCAAACTGCTTAGCTAGACTCGCTGAATCAGGGGGCTTGGAGTTCAACAGAGAGAGCCTGCCTCAAGGAATAAACTGGAGAAGGATCAAGGCAGATAGGCAGTTATGATTTCAGGCTTCCACGTGAATGCTCACACACGTATACACACCCTTGCACCCCTACACATGCAAACACACATCCACACATGCATCTGTATCAGCACCCAAGCACCCATGTAGGAAAAATGTTGGAACTAAGATTAGCTTGGGGTAAAGAATCTACTTAGCATAAATGTGAGCTTGAATTTAATTCACAGCACTGTCTCCATAAGGGTCAGAAAAACTTAAACATGAATATATATATATATATTCATTTCTGTGAAGAATAATAATCTTAATAGTCATATTTATGTTATATATGTACGTTACATGGTAACTTACTGTGGGGCTGTAGGCACTACTGTTACAAGGTGGCTACGGAAGATCTTCCAGTGTAAGAACTTACAGGAGTCATTTGGCAACTGATTCAGTGGTTTCTCAATTAAGAAACTGAGGGCTTTCGGACAAAGTCCCCTAACTTGAAAAAGTATCTACTGTCTAAAATAAACCTCAACTTGGGTTTGTTCAGGACACATTCACACTGTGAATATTTAAAAGAGCTTGGTTGTATATAACACAGCCCAGAGTCCAGTATGGGAGAGAAACCTCAGTTCTGTCTTTGAAAGCTGGGTCGCTTTGGGTAAGGGATTTGACTTCAAGGATCAGCCAGTTCTCAGCCAATAAGATAAAAGCCAAAGGGGTAGTGAAATGGCTCGGTGGGTCAAGGTACCTGGCACCTGAGCTCAATTCTTAGGACTCATACAGTGGAAGGAGAGAATTGATTTAACCTGTCTTCTCATGGAGTATCACACACATTCTCTGTCTCTGTCTCTGTCTCTGTCTCTGTCTCTGTCTCTGTCTCTCTCTCTCTGTCTCTCTCTCCCTTCCCCTCCCTCTCTCCCCCCCACACAAACACCATACAATTAAAAATTATGTTAATCATTTAGAGCTGTCAGGCCTTTTCTTGAAGCGATTGTGTGTGTGTGTGTGTGTGTGTGTGTGTGTGTGTGGTGTCTGTGTGTTTATCAAAGTACCCAGAATGGCTTTGCCAATCAACATTACCTATTGGTGGATAATATGTATACTGTTTGGCAGAAACAAATGACTTTCCAGCTCTGTGTTTAGAAAGCTCTCATCAGAAAGAAGCCCAGGGACCTGGCTAGGGAGGGGAGTTGCTGGGCAAGGGGTTCAAGGGGAAGGTGAGGGATACAGAAATCCATTTTAATTGCAATTTGAAACTACCATCTTGACCTCTCAAAGCGCAGGCTGGGTCTTCTGTCATCAGAGCCTCCATTAGTCACAAGTGGGCTGGGAAAGAAAGGAAATTTCTTTCCAATTATCTCCCAGCACACCAGGGGGATCTTTTCTCCTCCTCTGGAATCTTCTGCTAAGGTTACAGAGTTTATGGTTCCCATAATGCACATGTACAGTATCTATTTCATTTAATTCGCTATTAACACTTCCAGTTTCACTTACTTCAACACAGCTGGATAAAAAGAATTGAAATCAACCATCTATGGTGGAATTGGAATGCTGCTATTAGCGGTTTTATTTGCAAATCCACCCTACGCTCACCTACCCCGTGTCATGCCGTAAATTCCATCCAGCACACAATTATTAAATACAGTTTTATGATACACACAGTTGCTGTGTTTTCCCAGGAAACCCACCTCTTATTCTGAGTTCCTGTATTGCAGTTGTGCATAAAACAGTCTTGTTTAAAAAAAAAAACAGCTAAACAATAAAACAATGATTTTTATTTTCTATATTTTTAGAGGGAGAAGGGGCTGAGATAGGGTCTCCTGTAGCCCAGGCTACCTCAAACGTTTTAGTGTGTAGCTCTGAACAACCTTGGGCTTCTGATTCTCCTACCTTCATCTCCCCAGGGCTGAGATGACAGGCATGCAGCACCATGCAAGGTTTCTGAAGGGCTTGAAACTGTGCTCCTAGCTTTGTATACGCTAGCCAAGCAGTCTACCAACTAAGCTACTTCCCCAGTACAAAATTAACTGGAAAAAAATCATTTTCAATATTCCTATATCTTTAAATCAAGATTTAAATATGACGCTTATAAAACTCAAGTGCAGAAGATCACAATTTTTTTGTATTGGATTTTAAGTTTCTGGGACCCACTTATCATCAAAGTGTTTTTTGTCTTACATGAGGTAGCTCCAGGAAAAGAAAGTATTTTATCACAGCAACAAAATAGTTAACTAAATCCAGGCTTACCTCTCGCAGATGCATTTGTTTTTTTGTATTAATCAGTTTTTAAATTTTTTATTTATTTTACATACCAACCACAGATTCCCCTCCCTCCTCTAATCCCTCTCCCTCCTCCCTCTATCCCCCCCCACTCCTCCTCCATCTCCACTTCGATGGGGTAAGGCTCCCATAGGAATCAAGAAAGCATGGCACATCAAGCTGAGGCAGGGCCACGCTCCTCCCTGCTGCATCAAGGCTTCACAAGACATTCCACTGAAGCCACTGGATCAAAAGTTTCATTTCTTGTCTTTTAAGAAAACACGTCTAACACCTTGTGATACACTTCTAAATGAACATTCTATTTGCTTTTTAAAATTAAAACTGGAATAACAGGTGTAGAGAGATGACTCGGCAGTTAAGAGCACTGATTGCTAGTCTGGAAGACCCAGGTTCAATTTCCATCACCCATATGGTAGCTCACAACCATCTGTAATTCTGGTCCCAAAGTATACAGCACCCTCTACTGGCTTCTACAGGTACTGCAGCCTGGGGTACATAGACACATACACATATACATAAAATAAACACAATTTTAAGAAATTAAAAACACTGAAATAACATGTTTTTTGTTTATAAGAATTGCGTCTCAAACAGGTTTAAAATGTTATCTGTTCTCATGTTGACTCATCACCAAGTCTTTTAAGCAGATATGGTCTCCTGGCTTCTGTCAGAATGAAATCACATGCGTACTCATACAGAGTAAATCATTTCCCTTAAGTGACTGATGATTGCCATTTGAATCGAGTTTCATTTTGCCACAGACTGATCAAGGGCTTCTGCTACTGTTTTACTGCTCATGCAGAGTTACAATTGTCAAAACACACACCATCCTATTGTCTAGCGCAAATTCGGAAAAGGTCCCAGAAATACCATTTTCGGGACTCTTCCCCTATGTTGGTGACACAAATGCCCTGTGAATCTTTAAATGTATAGTTGAGTGCCTAGGGCTATTTCAGCTTCTCTTTTTATTAGGACAGAACCTTTCACTTCCAATAAGTTGTCTTTCTTTGGCAGGGAGGGAGAGACTAGGGTACGGAGTAGGGGGTAAAATGGGGTGGGACCCAAACCCCATTTTGAAATGGATGAGAGCTGGATACTCCCAAAATTCCAGCAAGATTACACACATAAAGAAATCTCATCTGGTAAATATTACATTCTGTTTTTGTCTTCGCTGTAGTTTTTACACGACTTGACAGTTTATGGTATTGTGCCACATTTCAGAGCTAAGGTTTACAAACATCTGGCTGTGGGCAACATTCCATCCTCCATGGCCCCCACTGTCTCTGGGATAAAGTGTTTGCAACATACCAAATGAGGTGGAAAACATGAGCTTTTCTATAGAACAATGGGGTACACAAGGCATACTAAGCTTCTCTGGGCTCCTCTGGGGGACCCTGGGCATTGTGCAATTAACCCACTGGCTTCTACCAGATGAACTTTAGAGGGCTAGGGACCATTGGATCCCCAGACTGAGTGGGCAGTTAGTTGCCAGGATCCCTATACTCTTGGAAAAATGAAGGTTTCCCAAAGTAATTGCCAGAGCCATGGAGTAATTCCAATGCCTCGTTCACTGCCATGACTCGCATTTCCATTGTACTGCAGTGCCCATCCATCTAAGAAGAGCATCCTCTCTTTCTTAGAGTGTTCATGGAAGAATGGATAACAAAACCATTCCCATTCAGACATGCAGAACAATGCCCACACGTAGTAAGAGCTACAGAACCTTAGTACATTTCGTCATAGTTATTATTTCTATATCACAGTTAATATGAAGACGAGAATTACTTTGACATGGTCAGGTTTTTGTGTTAAATTGCAAAAATGAATATACCATATGTCTCTACTTTACCTTTCCTTTGTTTTTTGTTTAAATACCATGATGGGATATTAGTATTTTGCTTGAAGCAAAAATAGTATCAGTATTTGAAGATTTGATTTGGACTGTTATTTAGTTTTTATTTTTTAAGACTAGGTCTCATGACCTTGAATTTCTGATACTCCTGTGGCCACCTCCCAAGTGGACGGACTATGGTGTGCTCTTCCCCACCTATTTTATGTAGTGCTTAATTTTGGAACTCAGAGTATGGCGTATGTTCTCTGAGTTCCGTCCTTAGCCACGGACTGCTCTGTAAAACCTATCATTCTTAAAAAACAAACAGTAGTTTTATATCTCACATAAGACATCCCCAAAGAGTTCCTACCGTTGCCTGGAGACCGTGTCTGACCCAATCTGCAGAACCCTGGAAGCTATCCATCTATGGTAGGGAATGAGAAGATAGTCATAGACTGTTAGGTGGCTCTGTTTAGTCCTTGCAATTGTTTGCAGATGTGTGTGTGTGTGTGTGTGTATACACAAATTCACTTTGCTAAACAAAGGACCAATAGCTTCCATCATATCTTCGAAGTTAGTCATTAAACATAAAAGGTTAATATCCATTTATGTCAAAGAGAGTAAAGATAACCAGAATATGGAAGAGGTCTACATGGAATTAGGAAGGCATCAAGGCTCCTGTCTAGCATGCCCTTTCCTCAGCTCAATATTGGCTTTAATCTTCCAGCCACTGTTTATACAAATGTAATCTTTCTCCACTTCTCTATGAAAATATAACCTGGGGCTTTCTGATTCACCTGGAGAAGGTATACAGCAGAATACAGCTAGAAAATTCCTCAGTGGGAGTGTGGGATGTGTGATTTCTGTGACAACTGACCTGGGTTAGTGTTAGCATGTTGCTGGGTATAGGGCTGACACACAGGAAGACGAGAAGCCAGGGTTCACGAGTAAAGAAGAAAGGGTCAAATTCTAATTCTGCCTTAGAAGCATCATTGTTAAAATACCTAGGACTGCATTGATCTCCTCATAGGTCAATCAACGGGATTAAGTAGGGAAACAGAGCAGGCACAGGAATGGAAGGTTGCCTGGCACACAGTGGGAGCTAAACAAATTGTCCCTGCTCCTGGTTCTGTCACTGACTCCTGTGTGATTCTTTTCCATTTTCTAGATTGGAAGGCGGACAGCAGGAGGAGGAAAGAATGAGCCTGCAGTCACTTGACCCACAAGCTGCAGAATCTTACCAACGAATAACATTTCTCCCACGCCATATGCAACTCGCTGGTCTAAGGAAGTCTGAATTGGAGGGCACACAGGAACCGCAGCTGTATATTGATAGTAATATGCATACAGAGATGCATTTATGTATCAGCAGACACACAGCTACTATCAGTCTCATGGTTAATGCACACAGATGAAGCTAAATAAAAACTATCAAGGTGCTATGATTTATTGAAGAGACAGAAGTGTGCATGCATATATGCACGTGCACAAATGTGTATGCACATACATACATGTGCACATGTGTGTGTATGATTCATTCCAGAGTCTGAATCGTTTACTACCAACATACCTGACTATGGTATTTCTAGAACTCAAGCAATTAGTACCCTCCAGAGAATGTCGATCCTCTACATTCCTCAAGTAACACCCCCAGTGGGAAAACGACTGCTGGTAATCCAGAAGAATGTTAGGGTGATCTGGCCCTAGTGAGCATACTGAAGACACAGCTAGAGACTATCTGAGTAGAAAATGAATGGATGGTACGCCCATTGCAATCACAATGTTTCCATTGATGAATCCTTATGCTCTTGAAAAGTAGGCCCTGGTTCTAGCTTCATTGACACGAAATATTATCTGCGGATGCTGGGCTTTCAAACTCATCTCATTGTTTCTCCCTATAGAAGTCTTTTCTGTCTCCTTCCAGTATTTTGTCATGAAGGTGTAAGCTCTCACACTGAAGAGAGGGAAAAATAGGATAGCTGTTGATTTTCTCAGCCCACGGGCCTTCTTTTCTCAGTACTCCCCAAAGAGATTATCTACACCAGAGAGGAGTGAGGGTGACGAGGGACCCCTGAAAGGAGCCCAGTTTAGCCAATGCTAAGTCCAAGGATACATCACGTGATAGAAAGAGGGCAAGTCTAGGGCCCAGACTATAATCTGTTCAAGCCCAACCCTTATCTCTAAATGTTCAGACTGTATTACCTTGAAGGAGTCACTTAGTTTTTTTTTTTTTTTTAAATCTTCCTTCCGTAAACATAAGCATCTCATCCAAACACCGAATGTTCCAGGAAGACTTAAGCACTTTCTAGGTAGGTAAAGAGCCTGGCGAGGTAGGAAAACAGAGCCTGACACGATGTGGGTGATTTTTCTTCCTTCTGCCATTTCAGTGTCTTGCATCCTATCTCCATTTCCTGGCAATAAACAGGAAGACTCTAATCTCATTCCAAATGTTTTCTTCCTGCATTGCACATTCTGGCCAAGACCTATTTTCCAAGCTTGTCTTTGAAAGTTCCCTATCTGTAAACTGTCAGCACAGGCCTGTGCAACATTAGCCAAGATCTGCCTTCGTGCGAGAACAAAGTCTAGGTCAGATTCAGAGAGATGACCTTTTCCACGGAGGATGCCAAAGGGCTCTGCATCACCCATAAAAACCAGCCATCCGTCCCTAGATAAGACACAGTCTACTCACTTATATCACTTTTATTCTCACGTTGTTAGAACAGAATTTAGCATTTCTTTCAATAATTCCCTTCCTTCTTTGAGCCCTGAATACAAGTCTCTATCAGTTTTTTAAATTTTTTAAAGTTTTAAGTTATATTTATTACTTTTCCCTGTGTTTTTTGTAGGTATGTGTATGTGCATGTATACTCCTGCACAGCTGCATGCGTGCATGCTTGTGAGCACACGTGCACATACAGGACAACCTGCAGGCCTCGGGTCTCAACTTTCACTACATGAACCCTGGGAATAGCACAGGTCTTTAGAATTGGTGACAAGCACCTTTACTTACTGAACCATCTTGCTAATCCTTCTGACATATGTTTTAATTAATAGAAAATTTCATGTTTCTAGCAAATAATTTCTGATATTAAGATATTGATCCAAGACTATCATTCCCAATAAGAGTGGTAATATCTGGGCTTGAATGTGTGGTTTATGAAAATAGATCACTTCATTGCCATGAGAAAGGTTAAAGCTGGTATTCTAAAATAGGGGCTCCAGGGTAATATAGAAGAGTCTAGAGTGACTCCACCTCTCCTGACACCATTGCTACCAAAGCTACTTTCTCTATTGCTTTGATCACTACAGCAGCCACCTACCACCCACCATATCTATTTCCTGGGATCATCCTAATGTTCTTTCCCAGGTGTAGGCAAAGGACTTCTTCCAGACACAAACCAAACAACAGTCCCCGCCTCTTCAAAATCACTCACTGAATTCCCATAGCTAAATAAACAAAGACTAAACTCTTTAATGAGATTTGAAAGAACATTCTAGTACTTCTCTTTTCCCCAGCCCACTCAGCTTCTACATAGCTTTGTTTCTCTGTTGGGGATATCCCTCTCTCCTGCTGCTTAGTCACTTAGAGATGGTGCACAACACAGACATAGGACAGATTCTGTCAGGAGTTTCCCTTTTTCTCTTACACTAGTTTGCCAGACTCATTTTCTACATAGTTTACAGTGCTTATTTTGCTTTGTAATTGCTGTATATAATATCTGGTGTAATTATTTTACTAATCTTTCACTAAACCATAAGCAAAATCCTTAATAAGTTTTAAAATCACTCATAGCTATGTCTTCCCAGGTCCAGAGACACAGAGTGTTTTTGACAAGAGCTGCTGATAACCAGTTCCAAGCAGTTCAGCAGTAAACTCCTAAGTGTTACCACAAAGAAGAGGGGCAGCATTATTTTTGCTGTGCTAATATGGAAAGGCAGAGGTTAAACAAGCTGCCTCAAAGCTCCACGGCTAATAAATGAAATATTTGGGGATTTGGTTTTCAAGTCCATGATGTGAACCATTGCGGCTAATCATTTCTCTTGTAGTAATGGGTATTTAAGTCATAGTAACCATCCAATGAGGAGTTGTTAATTCCTCAATGAATAAATGATCAGGAGGCTACCAAAATAACTCACTGGAAGGGCTAAGAATTTGTTCCGGATTGAATAAGAAGCCACTAAAATGGCAATTCCAACAGTAAGAGTGGTATCATCCTATAGAGCAATGTGCTTGTGGAAACCAGAGCAGCCCCAAGAGCTATGCTCCGTAGCTGTCTGGAAGCCGTTTGGAAATACTCCCCGGCAGTGTCCCTGCTCCTGACTAAGCAAGACCACGTTTAAATATAGATGAGTGCTGTGAAATTGCAGCTGCCGGGGCTGCAGCAGGTGACGGTGTGCTTTCTGTGTGTGCAGGTAAGCATATTACAAAGCCTTTGAAAGTTGAGCCTGAGCCACAACTTCCCTTGAGTGTTTATCCCCTAGAGCTTTAATGCGATGCTGGGGACCACTGTCATTTGCTGAAGGATTTGTCTGTTTGCTATGAATGTCAAGAGACTGAGATCTTGTCTATTTACCATGAATGTCAAGAGACTGACATTCATAAAGATGAACAAATACCTTTTACCTACAGAAGTTGGGCCTCTGAGGAGGTCATTTGGGGCCTATGGCAAGTGAACAGCACAGAAGAAGAAACTCTTGGGGGAGTCTTTCATCCCAGAACAAGAGGGAAAATGGCAAAATAGGGATTTTGCTGAGTGCAAATATTCCTGAAAGGATTTAACATTTGGAGAGTTACTTGCTCAACACTTAGTCAACAAGATGGACAGGGAACATTTACACAGAGCAGAGCAGAACATAGGTCGTCAAGGGGGATAAGCAAGGAGGAGACAGGGCCCCTGTTCTTAGGGAGCTGATAACTTAGTGTAGAAGGCCAAACACTCACCTTGACCAATCTTTTCAAAGCAACAAACATATCAGGGGAAAAAACAGTGTGTAAGCTGCCTAAACCAGACTATAAAGGACAGTGGCCCCATTGCAGTGGGGCTACTGTTGAGATTCACAGCTCACTGGGTGTGCTTTTGGATAAGACACAAAGTTGATTCTTCACAAGCAACCACGGACGGGCTAAGTACTAAAGTAGAAGCAGACTTGATGCTAGAAATCCAGAGGAGAGGACAGTTTAGGGGGTGGGGGTGACTCTTAGAACAGAGGAGTAGTGCCAGTGATGGGTCTAATACAGGGGGGAGGGTAGTAGAGAGGCTATAGTTCTGGGGAATAAAAATAATCTTGAGCGAGGACTGGCGGCTCACACCTTTAATCCCAGCACTTGGGAGGAAGAGACAAGTGGAGCTCTGTCAGTTCAAGGCCAGCCTTGTCTACAAATTGAGTTCCAGGCTGCTACACAGAGAAACCCTGTCTGGAAAACAAAACAAAAGCAAAAACAACAATAACAAAAAGACAAAAAATGAGCAAGCAAAAGAATAATGCTAAGATCTACCTGAGGGCAAATATTTCTGATATTTCCCACGCTACCAGGCAATCTTCCAAATTATGAACTATACATTGCATTTTACTATGTGTATGTGTTATGTTTTAGTTCTAACTTCTATATTTTATTTTTAAATTAATTTATCAATGGTCTGTGTGTCTGTTCATACATGTGTAGGTGCACATATACAAGGTAACCTCAGATAAAATCCTTTAGGAGCCACCCACCTTATTTTTAATACAACATCTCTTGATGGGACTACAGATTACTATGGCTAGGCTGTCTAGCCTAGCCAAGGGATCCTCTTGTTACCATCTCCCCAAGGTAGAGATTACATGTGTGAGTCACCATGTCTGGCATTTTATGTTGGTGGTATGGATGAAAACTGGTCTTTATGTTTATGGCATCTATACATTGAAAGTACCAGACCTGACCCTTATTTATATAAAAACATAATGGTTGGAGTATTAAGTGGCTTAGTGCATGTTGTAGAGCTGAAAATGTATCATAAAGGAAAAGCTCAATAAATATTTGATGATATTTGATGACGTGAACAAATGAATACATATGATCTCCATGTAGTAGAGAAAGTTTGGAATAGAACAGTGAGGGATCAGAAACAGAAAGTCTGCAATAGAATTCTGGTGGAAAGGTGGGGCATGAAATGACAAACAGAAGTCAAGAAGGAAAAAAAAATACATGAGCAAATGGAAAAGTTGATGATGCGAGGCATAGTATTAGAACTTTAGTCACGACGACCATCGTTACCACTGTCATGCCCACCTTGGATTACACAACACCCATCATGTACCCTGCTTCATCCTATGCCTTTTTATATTGCAAGGTAGGTGGCATTTTTTTTTTAATGAAACACAGCACAGAAAATAAAACATGTAGATCAGATTAAAATCTAGCTCCTTGGATTGGAAGAGCTCTATTCTTTTAAATATGGTATTAATGAGAAACATCTGCCCACATGAAGTGCGCTCAGTTCTTAAGGGCATAGTTCAGTTGTGGTCCTGGACATAGCACCTACCCACCTTCCTACTCATTACGATCTCCATCTGGTGTAGACTTTCGTTTGTCTGTGGAGATGGGGGGGAGAATTATTGGGCCTCTATTGTAACATTCTGAGCCGCAAAATGTCAAAAAATCATTTCAGTCCTAATCAGTAAATACTAGATAACTTTATAATTGCAAGAGTAATTAATTGTAGTTAGTCTTTAGGAATCTTATATTCTGCAGGAGTATGCGCGTAGAGAAACAGATCAAAAAGCAATATAAGTAAGAAAGTCAGAATATGGCAAGCCTATCAGAGAATGAGATCAAGTCATGGAATAGCCTTGATTGTGGGAGGGTAGAGGTTACTTGAAGTGACCAGGAAAGGCTTGTGCCCCGGTGGTGGCCTAAGTGGTGAGCTGAGCCAAGGGGGGGGGGAGCACATCATGGAAAATGGCAAAGTCTAGGACCACATCTTAGCATAGAGTTGATGAGGCTTATAATTGGAATGGCTGTGGGGCTAGAGAGGGAGAGAGGAATCAGCGTGGCTTGTAGCTTTCTGATACAAGAACTGCATGAGTTAAGGACCATCTCTAATGACTCTTAATTTTAAGTATGTTAAATAATTTAATAGGATGTACTTTTTAGAATGAATGGTTTAGCCCTGGTTTTCAATATATTAAAACAATGGCTCCTTATGAGTGACACTGATAAGTTTTCTAAGCAATTTAACATTTTTAGTTATTATTTTATGTGGTGTATGTGTGTCTGTGTGTGCATAAATGATATGTGTGATCAAGCAAGCCACAACATGCCTACAAGATCAGAGGATGACTGTACGGAGTTCATTCTCTCTATATTTATAAGGGCTCCAGGGGTTGAGGAACACAGTTCACTGGGACTGAGCAAATGAGCAGCAAGCTCATGTCACCAGCCCTCCAAGGATTTTAAATAAAATTCTTCAGGTAGGTTCTGTATAGTCATGCTGGATTAGGGGTTGAGGAAGATTAGAAGTACCATGTATCTAAAATGTCAACATATTGCCATACAATGGGAAGAATTATCATAAACTTGCAAATCAATAAAATTCTGGGCCCTTGATTTCCAACACACAAAGACATGGAAGAAAATGTAGTTATCACACACACACACACACACACACACACACAGCAGTCAATAGTCAGGAGGCTTAAGTAGGCTGTAAGCCTTCTAAAACCATGGTTTCAATTTCTCCAAATTCAAGACTGAAGCAAATCAAAAAGTCAAATTACAGAATATGAACTATAATAAAGGAAAGCTAACGTCTACAATACTGTAACTAAATCTATTCAAAACAAAGCTCTGGTAATTGGCAGCTGGCACCAAAAGCATCAGAAGATGCCTTCTCAGGGATTCCCACCAACCAACGTGCTAGTTAAAAATTACATACAATATACTCATGTGTAAACTCGTTACTGAGAAGCGTGAGAACACCCAGTAGGGCAGAGTTCTTGGATCCTCCCCCAAGAAAGCTGGGCAGCTTTGAAGAGCTGAAGTGGTTGCCCAAGAAACTGGGACACATGGAGAATTCTTTCTGTCACATCCCACACTCTGTCAAGAGTTGTCTATATGATGATGCATTAAGATGAAACAAAGAGCAAATAAATGTTCCCTCACTAAACTTTGCAATCTTTGTTCAAGTCAACCCTGAATTAATGGAATAAAATCTGCCTGAAGAAATGAAAACTAAAATTCTGGGCCCTTTCTGGGAACTAATAATATGAAACTCAAGAATACACAAAGCCTTTATTTTTTTTGTGAGTTTTAAGGCCAGAATAACATGTTACCAACTTACAATACTTTAATTGTGCTAGTATCTACAAATAATCAAATGTTAAAGGACTTGATACTCTATTCTTATGTGTATTTGGTTGTATGCATTTATGTGCATGCATGTGTGGTTGTATGAGTTTAGGTGTGCCGCATGCATGCAGAATGCTAATAAGGTTCTCTTATTGAGAAAAATGTGTGTGTGCATGTGTGTGTGTGTGCAGGTGTGTATATATATGTCTGTGCATACTATGATAGAATCAAGAACCACTTCTCAAAAGACAGCGGGTTTTGTTGGATATAAAGTTGAGTGAAAGCCGCTGGGACAGAATACTTGAGACACTTAAGATTTGCTGACCCTTTTATTTCTGACTTTTCCACTACTATCAGAAAGAAGAAAAATGATGATTTTAGTATTTTTAGGCCAAAAAGTATTTCTTATCCTTTTGGTTGCAAGCCTAGCCTTTAATGACTGACCCATCTCTTCAATCCAAATCCTCAGACATGAATACACAACGTGGAATAACTTCAGAAATCAGGAAAGCCTGAAGGGACCATAGGCACATGGGGGTGGTTGAGAGAGGAATAACTAGATACAGGTGATGTGAGGAAGGAGATGGGAAGAGAAGGCAGAGCTTCCAACTGGGGAAAAGGGAGAGAGGGCAATAGAGAATGAGAAGGAGGACAAATAACACCAAGAGTTTTTGATAAAGTCTCAAGGAATTATTTTATTTTTATTTACCTAAATTTATAATGTATGGCGATATCAATAGACATGCTAATGTGGAAGAGGGAAGATTTCACCGGGTCATACCCCTAAACAAACAACTACAGGTAACTAATGACCAGTGGGAGGAAGAGAGTTAGCCTCTCCATTTGACAAGCCAATGCACAGTCTTGAAAGCATTTGTGCAAAAATAGACTCAGAAGGTTGGATATTTGTATAGTATGTATCTATTTATGTATGTACACATATGTATATAGGTATATATAGGCATGCATATAACAATCATAATCAAAGAAAACAATGTTATGACCTTGAGAAGTTACCAACTTTAAAGGGAGGATTGTTGGGAAGGGATGGAGGGAGAAAAGAAATGGAGAAAGTGATGTAACTATTTCCATTTTAAAAAGTGAATATTTTTATAATTTTTCAGAATCTTATATATTGTTAAGTAATACCCCCATTTTTGATCCCTGGTTAGATGATATGTATTCTGAGGCATGCATACATAGCTATTTTCTTCTCAAATCTCATAGAGACTTTCTGGATAAGTATTTTTCCCACCATATTTTCTGAATTATGTACATAATTTGAGTAACTCTTTTTCCTCTAGTGACACTCAGGTTTCTTTAACCTTTATGAGTATGTCTACACAAAAGACATCCAAATTACCTGCCTCTACAGCATGATCAATCACTTTTATAAGCTATTTTATGGAATAGCACATTACATTTTGATTAGAGAATAGTCCTCCAAGTTTAGTCTCAAAAGCCAACAGTGACAGCAGCCATTGACCCACAGCTGCACAGATGTTCATCTTTCCCACAACATAACTCCCTTTGGCTCATTAATAGACTCTGATAACCTTTATTACTTATGTTATGTGATGCTGAAGTCAAATAGTTTCTGATCACATATCAACAGCATTAAAGTTGAAAAGAGTAAAATGTCTAGATTGGCTAGATGATTAAAGCATTCAAAAGCAATAACATCTCAGTCCCTACTACTTTGCTAGCATTTTAACACAACACAAACCAGAGTTGTAAGAGAACCTGATGTGTATCTGGCCAACGTGCAAGAGTTGGTGTTCTCCTCCTACCATGTGAGTCCCAGGTATCCAAACCCAGGCTGTCACAGTAGGCAGCAAGCATCTATACTCACTGAAACATCTGGTTGGGCCCAGATCTTGCAAATTTTAATGAAAAGAAACCAAATGAAAAAAAGATTCAGGACAGGAAAGAGACCCATTCCAATTGGTGGCTCTTTGAAGGACCCAGGAGGCATCAAAGAATTAAAAAGGACACACTACAGAGAAGAAAAAAGTCCATCTACTCATCTACATCACATTGTGTGTGAGAGCACATGCATGTGCACTCATGTGTATATATGCTAGAGGCTGTTGCCAGCTGCCTCCCATGTTCACTACTCACCTTATTTCATTTTAGCCTTCTCCCTGAACCTTGGAGCTCACTGACTTTCTAAGCTAGTTTTCCCATGAGCACCTGTAATCCTGCTCTATCTCTTCCTCCCGTACTTGGGTTCACAGGTATGGATAGCCATGCCTGGTTTTTAATGTGAGCCCTAGGGATCTGAACTCAGGTTCACTTCCTTGTGCATGACACTTTACCCACCAAGAATATCCTTACCTCTACAGACTTTTAAGGATCTTTCTATTGTCCAGTTTTTCTTCAAATAAACATATCCAACAGTTACTAATTGAGCCTGTCTGCACATGACGATTCCTGGCAGCAGGGTGAGGCATATCCAGTTTGGTGGCTGAGAATAGTTCACTTCTATCTTAACCCCAACTAGGCCAGGTGGCCTTCTGTTCTAGAGAAGCATGTACTATAACTAAAACAGCAGGCACATTTTTAGGCCAAGTTCATATTTCTTGCAGAGTCTCTAATTCTGTAGAAGCCCGGGCAGTTAAATGTTCAGCACTTGGATGGTGGTTTATATGGGATTTTGGACATGAAAGTGATGGTTTCTCTTGAGAAGACCAGTCTCAGATCCCAGCTGTTGAGATAAAAATCCATAGAAATTAAGGGGGTCAGTTTCCCTATTTCTGGTTGAAGCTTTGTGAGCTTGGTGGCCAAGTGGGGGGTGCAGATCATGGAACGGCAGCGAGTTTAACTGTAGCCTCCAGTGCTCTTTTGTTGGTCATAAAACTGACTCGCAGTACCAATGGTTCGGAACTTGAAATCCTGACACGAACAATTAAATTTCGTATTTATATTCCTAGCAATTTCATCTTGTCATTTGTGGTTTTCTTCAAATTACAAAACAATTAAATGAAGAATTTGGCAAAGAAATCGAACCAGATGCAAGTTTCTCGTCCCCCTCCCCCACGCTCCCTTTTAATGGCAGGAAAAAGAATGTAATTTAAGTCTTCCCAGCTCTTCAGCTGTGGAACAGCTGAACAGGCATCTTGAAGGAGAAAGTGTCTCTTTCACTAAAGAGTGCAATGTGGTGTTTTATCTGCAATGTTGAAGAGGAAAGCCCTTGAAAAACTGAATTCCCTAAGAGAAATGAAACACACACGGATTCCACACACAGCATTTATTATCCTGACACTGCGATTTAGTCGACAAAAGGCGCAAGAATTGTCCTTCTGGTCTACCTTTGATAGTCACACACAGAGGGTGTTCTTTCAAAATGCAATAAACCTGAAAACTAATTCTCAAGCACACACTGATCTCTCATATCTGAACTGCCCTAATAGATGTCAGATGACACAATATCACCCTCTCCATGTAGAGGAAGTCTCAAAATTTTAATGATTTGACAGCTGAGTGATATGTATGACGAGATACATTTGATATGCCTCACACTCTCTTTATCCTCATCAGCCAGGTGGAGGACTTACTTTGATGGTTTAAGCTGTCTACCTGTACAAGGTCATTGCATCTCCTTAGAAGCCATTCAGTAGGTAGCATTACCAAAAGTTATGATCAGTAGGCCCGAGACTCTTCTGGAAGCTTGAAGAAGGAAGTTCACACGCTTGGAAGTGATCTCAAAATGTGGTGCTCAAAGGCAAGCAATGCAAGGGCGAGTCTTTGATTATATTTATTATCACCAAATAAGACCTGAATTTGGGACACATGCACACATAAGTGGGAAATACCATTAGAGTCCTATGGGTTGCGTTGAGAGTTAATGAATGGAAAACTCTCCCAGAACTGCTTTCAACAGAGAGGATAATTACAGATACGTGTGCATGAGCACGTGCATGTACAAGCATGTGTGTGTGTGTGTGTGTGTAGAAATGGAGAAATATCGCATTAATTTTTTTCCTTTTGTTTTAAACTTATGTATAACCATGAGTCTCTGTATGGGAGTATTTGCACATGACTGAAGTTGCCTGAAGAGTCCAGAAGAAGGTGCTGGACCTCATGGAGCAGAAGTTACAGGTGGTCGTGCACCCCACCCCCACTGCCATCCCCAGTACTGTATGTGCTAGAAACTAAACTCTGATCCTCTGATAAAGCAGAAAATGCTGTTCACTGTTAAACTATCTCTCCAACCCCTCAGAGCACTCTTTATGGAATGCTATGTCCATACATACATGTATGTATGTATAGATGATATAGACAAAATTATTTCCAGGGTGCATATCTATGTATATATGTGTATGTATATGTATATATGCATTTGCATACATAGATATGCACCCTGGAAATAATTTTATCTATATCGTCTATATATTCACCTATCAATGCCCTACCTTCGGCCAACAACTGGTCCTATAGAACTTTCCTTGCATTTTATGAGAACAACCAAATAAGAGGCAACAGCATCTCTCCATGTACTCACATGCATGTACACACACACACACACACACACACAAAGACATGTGTATCAAAAGTTAAGTTCAAGTGTCATGGCACATTTTATCCTAAAATAGTAGATAGGATGTCTGCATAATGATTTCCTGTGCTGACTTACACAGAGAAAGAACTTTTCCACTTTTCATGATCAATACCTTAATATCAGGAAAAAAGGTTTTAGGTGGAGGACACACTCTTTGACGAGAGTGATTCCATTTTTATTACACTTACCTTACCCCTACTCTGCCCACCATAGCTTCACACACACACACACACACACACACACACACACACACACACACATGACAAATAAATATGCCTAAAGAAGGCACAGCACATGGCCCATGACTTCCTAATTTTGGCCGGGAAACAGAACTGCCATAGGAGCTAGGATAAGTGCTTTTCTCTATAGCATGTAGTCTCATCTTTTTAAAAAAGTAGAACAATATCGTGGCATCCATTGTGGGGTTATTGTGAGATAACGCATGGATCATAAACTGGAGCAACTCTGGGCAGAGGGCAAACATGGTGGGAGAGCTGTCAGTCACAGACAGGAGGGATCATGTTAGCTGTAGCCCCCTTGCCTCTGATGACTTGTGGTATTTGTGGTCTCTCCTCCTGTGCTCACCAGATTTAAAGTCAGTGATTGCTATACTCAGCTCTTACATATCCCCTGGAATTCACAGTGTTCCTTTTATACTTTGTTTTCCTTTCCCAGATTGAATGTCTCTTATTTAAAAACAAAACCACATTTTCTCTATAAAAAATAATGCATGATCCAGATTTAAAATTTACCAAATTCAGATAAATACACACACATTATATGCTATCTCGCTCCTAGGTGATTATGACTTTTTTAAGTTTGTGTTTATCTCTTTGCTGTCTATGTAGAGTTTTCCATAGCAGCCATCATGGGTATACTCAAAACACATCCAGGTCTGGAGGTGGGAAAAGTTTACAGGGAGATATTTGCAGGGAATAGACTGCGGTTAAGGTTTTACCATCAGCATGGCAATTCTGAACATTCATGGGCCAACACATCCTAAAAGGAGGGAGGATGGTATCAAAAGTCAACTGCCCAGTTCTGCCGGGCACATACCACAACTGGAGTTGCAGGAAGTGACGGACTCTCATAGAAGATCTATTGTCCTCAGATGTGAGGACACTAACTGAATCACAGTGACTGTCAAGCCTCATCACCAAGCCAGCATTTGTAGTGGTCAAACCGGGTCTGTTTTTCTTGGCGTGGACCAACCAAACTTGTGTCACTCACAGAGCAGACATCCCCCAAATGAGAAACACTGGGACAGGCAATTCCTCTGATGTTTTGGCTTCAACAGGACTGATCTGTAATTATTTCTCCAAACAAAAAGAAAGTGTTTGACAGAGACGTTTAAAGACCTAAAACAACTTTCTTATAGGAAACACATGGTTCTTCTCCGAATTAAAACACACATTATGCTAATAAGAGGCCACTCAGCAAGTGGAATTTGTTAGTAATTTGTTGGGGGGAGGTGATCCCAAGGTAAGAGACAACTGACTTTTGTTAGCTGTCCTGAACAGATGCCAAGAGAGCCAAGCCCAACAGCCCTGTCCTTAAAATGACCCTGTTGTACACACAGGGGAAGCATCTTAGGGCCTCCAGGCACAGACACAGTACAACACTGAGCATTGGAAAACACAATGATAACAACTTTCTACTTGGCATTAGCATCGCCTCACCTAGGTTATGAATTGGATCACACAGCTCCAGGTAGACTTGAAGGCAGACTGGTACCAGTATAATTCCTATCGTCTCAACCCATCTTCTGACATAGGAAGCTGACATAGAATGAACTTTCTCAGACAACTCTCTCTCATCTCCTTCCTTCCCTCTTCCCCTCCCTCCATCCTTAAAACCTACCACCATCTCTCACCAGGAAAAGGAAGATGAACTACACATCCAAATTGATGAATACTGGGCCTGGAGATGCTTGCCTCTGGAAATGAAGCAATTCTGTAAGCACAGAGGCTATTAGGAAGAGATGATTACAATAAGACAATCTTGTGATTAGTACTTAAAATCCTACTATAAAAATTACAAACTCTCCAATGTTTCTAAGTGTACACTTTAGGGCTGACTTCATTAATCTGTGGATGAATAGTCACCAATAAAGAGGAAAGTGGGAGAGGAAAATCTGCCAATGTTCTATGGTGTGTGAAGTTCTTCTGTATATGTGCTGCTTTTATTGGTTAATAAATAAAGAAGCTGCTTTTGGCCAGTGACTTGACAGAATATAGCCAGACTGGAAAAGAGAGAGAGAAAGAGAGTAGGTGAAGTCAGGGGAAGCCATGTAGCCGCCATAGGAGACAGATGCGTCCACCAGAGCCTGCCGAAACTTTGCCGGTAGGCTACAACCTCATGGTGATGCACAGATTCGTGGAGATAGGTTAGTTTACGATATAAGAGCTAGCTAGAAATACACTTGAGCTATTGGCCAAATAGTATTGTAATTAATATAGTTTCTGTGTTATTATTTTGTGTCTGGGCAGCTGGGAAAGAATGAACGGACTCCCTCAACAGTTGTATTTCATTGGTTTGTTTTTTAATATAACTCAAGGAAATCATGCCAAGATTCCCCAATCTATTATTCACTTGTATCATTTCCTATCACCAGCCTCAATTGTGGGAACTGACTTCTACATCTTTTTGACTTCTTTTCAAGCTATTTTTGTTTCAGGGCTTACTGTCTTGTCATGGCTAACATCCCAAGATCACAAAGAACTCAGAATGGGATGTTTGTTTTTAGAATATGTGCTTGCTTTTCCTCATATTTATTAAATGGAGCACTCCTTGTCTTGATAGATTTTCCTTTGTTAATTTCCAGACAGTGTTGAGGTTCTATTCTTGCAAGTGTCATCCTTGGATTGTCTACACTGACACTGAGCACAGGCTTGTCTTTCATTCACATGTAAATGGCACTGGATGGGGACCCCATGCTAACCTCTTAGCCATTATCCCTCCCTCAGTATATTGGACACTCTATAGCTAAATTATTAATTATTCACTCATTGGTTGGTCTTCATGTATTCTAATGTTTTAAAACAATTCCTAATCTTTATCTATTTTCTCACCTGAAAAGGGCAATTCAGAAAACTGTTACTTATTTATGGTTTTATTTGTATGCATTTATAATAGTTTGTATAAAATGTTGCAGTAAAGAGATGGCTGAATAGGTAACAACACTTGCTGCCTAAGCAAAGGGAGCTGAGTCTTTATCTCTATGAGGTGGGTATGACTGTAGGTATCTGTAATGCCAGCATTAAGGGGTAGATAGAGGTAGATCTTGAAAGCTTGCTTGTCTGAAGCCTAGCCCAGCTGAAGAGCATCCAATTCAAGACATTTGATGTGGGATTCCCCTCTGAATGCTATGAATACCATTGGTTAATAAAGAATCTGTCTTGGGCCTGCACAGAAAATAGAGGTGACACTGAGACACACCTGTTCCTGGCTGCACCAATTACTTCAAGAGGAAGATAGGCATCGAAGAGGCTCCTCATGGAGTTTGCTAGCCATTTGGGCAAGTAACTGATCTTGCCTGGGCTGCTTGATGAACTGGACATGCAGGACCCACAGAGAAATGACTGCTAAACATGCCTAAAGGTGAGACTGTTCTTTGGGGTTTCTGCTTCATGAAAGAGTCTGCCAGACATTCTGCAGGAAACAGAAGAAAGCAACTGACAAACTGCCGATATAGGTGGAACTGTCTTTAAAATTTCCTGCTTCATGGAAAAGAATTCTGGGCACTATGGGCTTGTAGACTGAAGATGGATGCCCCACTGGTACAGAGGAACTTAGGGTGACTATCCAGGCACCAAGATATCTCTGTCATTTCTAGAGTTTTGGAAGTTGCTTATAATGGATTTTCTGTTTCCTTAGGTATAATTATATCCTTCTGGAGTCTTTGATGGAGTTGAAGAATAAATGGCTACAGTTAGTTTTCCTTGTATATGATAAAAGATAAATTATATATAAATATTTTAACTGTAATTCTTGCTTGATACCTGTTTTGATATAAGTAATTTTTTTCTGTGTTAAAGTTAAAACCTTCTTTTTTATTTAAACAGAAAAGGGGAGATGATGTGGGATTCCCCTTTGTATGCTATGAATACCATTGGTTAACAAAGAAACTGGCTGTCTTGGGCCTGTGCAGGAAATAGAGTTAGGTGTGGAAACTAAGCTGAATCCTGGGAGAAAGAAGGAGGTGTTAAGGAGAAGCCATGTAGCTCCACTAGAGCCAGATAGAACTTTACTCGGTAAACCACAGCCATGTGGTGATACACAGATTACTAGAAATGGGTTAAATTAAGAGGTAAGAGTTAGCCAATAAGAATCTAGAGCTAATGGGCCAAGCAATGTTTTAAATAGTATAGTTTCTGTGTGATTATTTTGTGTCGAGCTGCTGATGAGCCAGGAAATAAGCAAGCATCCTCTAACAACAGACAGTAAGGCAGAAAGTTGCTCTACTGTTCTTGCCTCTGTATACATTTGCATAGGATTTTGCATCCATACACTCACATGCATGCATATGCATGCAAGGATCACATACACCAATATAAAGACATGCACATACATGTATTTCCATACTACATACCCTCCAAACACACAAATATAAAAACTGAAGCCAACATGTATACACTAGTCTGGAGAATGGGGAGCTAAGAGTGAATGTGGGAAATGCAGAGTCCCAGCTACAACAGATACCAAGAGAATGGCAACAAAGCGGTTCTCAGAATCACTGGTCCTTCACCCACAGACACTGGGGCAAGTCTTGTGTTTGTGGTTTTCAAAGAAGGAAGCACAACTAACATCTGGTGAAAGGAGGCCTGCACATTGCCTAGCACCCTGTGCTGCTCTGAGTAGACCCTCCCAACCATGCATCATCTGGCCCTGAAGCATCAGTAGTTCCAAGACTGAGAAGCCTGCTCTAGAGCACTGAGGAGTAAGTGTGCACATGAGGGTGGTTGAACAAGGGGAGTCAGAGTTAAAACAAATAATAACATAAATAAATACCCCTAGCTGGACTGGCTCAGAAATACATGCTTTACAAAGAACATGCCCTTTAATAAAGGCAACAAACCGTCATGATAAATATTATGTTATGGATACAGAAACTAAGGTTAAGTAATACATATGCTTAAAGTCAGGGTGTATGAATAGTAACACTGGCATTTGAACCTAAGGTCATTTAAACGATTAACCATCACCACAAGCTTTGTTCCTACTGGAGCTTAACAGGCTCTTCTTTCCAATTAATAAAATTAAGGGCAGCATGTCAGGGCATGCAAAAAAGCATGAAAGTTAAAGCAAGCACCAAAGGCATTGAGATGGGAAGTGAGGAGCAGAATCATAAAACGCTGCCTAGGATGAGGAACAAGCAGGCTTACAATGGCTGAGGTGGGACCTCCAAGCTGGCTTTGCTTTTCCAAGAGGAAAAGAAACTCTAAGTTGAAAAAGAAATTGCAGTGACCATTTGTTCAGGACTATTTAATATACCCAGGATAGAGGACTGAGAGAGGCATCGTCTAAGTGTCTCCATCAACAGATCCTTTCCTGCATCCTCAGGGACATCACTATAATAAGTAAAGTCATGGGTCTGTTTGCTCAGCATCCCTCAGTGCAAGATTCAGCCAGAAGAGCTGGCTATGAATGATGCCTTTAAAATTTCCATGAATGCATTTAATCAAGATGGTTAAAGATCTCAACAATGAAAGCTATAAAAATTGAAAATGTTGAAAACAACACACAAAAGTGAACATATACTCTGTGTTCAGGGAAATATTGTTAAAATGCCTATACTACAGGATCAGTACAGTTACTAGGAAAACACACAATGGCATTGTTCACAGAAATACACAGTCAAATAACAAGGATATTTCCAAGGAGCCACAAAAGATCCTGAACAGCCAGAGCAATCTTGAGCACAGTGGACAAAACTGAAATGGACCTGCCCTCAAAATATACCGCAAAATTATAGTAACAAAAACAGCATATACAGGCACTAAAACAGCCACTGAGTTCAATGTAGTAAAACAAAGGGACCCCAGGTAAGCCCACATGTTTATAGAAGACACATGTTTTGCAAAAGCATGAGAACACACTTTGGAAATGGTATCGCATCTTTAACAAATGGCCTGGGGAAACTGCATCTAGCTCTCCATAGGTAGAAATGTGTATCTCCATGCATGTGTAGATAAATGCAAACCAATCAATAATTTCCATCAGGTGCAAAAATCAATCCAAAATAAAGCAAAGGCTTAAACTAGAAGCTATAAAAATACTACAAGAAAATAGAAAACACTAAGAAGCGGCTTTGGGCAAACAATTTTCTTCTTTGTAGAAAACATCCAAACCATGATCATATCAAACTAAAATCTTGAGGAAGCTGAAAAATACTTTTCTGAATAGAGATTAATACCCAGGGTAATAAAGAGCTCAGATAGATCAGCCCCTAAAGCCCAATAGCCAACAAGAATGGAAAATGTTAACATAGGATCTGGGTAGACATTCCTCATAGGAAAGTCTATAAATGTGTAATATATAAAAGAAACCATAGAAAATTATTAAATGCAAAGGTAAATACAAATTGAAGTGAAAGCCATTAATAGGCATCATAAATTAAAAACCGCAATAAGATTATCTCACTCTATTTAGAATGATGCTATTACAGATAAAAACCAAGCCCTGGAGAGGTTTTGGAAGAAGAGGGACTACTATCTTATACCCTGGTATTGGGTGAATGTGTATGTGAGTACAATCACACGGAAGAGATGGGTCTGTGGTAAGGACTTGAGTTTGGATCCTTAGCACCCAGAAAAACAATCAGGCATGGCAGCATGTGTCTATAAGCCTAGCTTTGTGGGGCAGCAGAGACAGGCAGATCCTAGGAGCTCTGGCTAGCCACTCTGGCCAAAATGGTGAGTTTTCTGATTCAGTGGGAAACTTTGTCTCGAGGTAGCCACAGAATAAGGGGAAGACAGCCAGCATCCTGCTCTGGCCTCTGCGTGCACACAAATGAGCATGTGCACCACACACTCACATGCACGCACAACACACACACTTCATTATTGTGATTATTATGGGAATAGTGTATAGGGGCAGAAAAAGTTAAAAACAGAACTACTTTATGATCCAGCAATTCCATTGCTGTATATATCCAAAGGAAACTAAACCATTATGCCGAGGAGACACCTCACTCCATGGTTAGTGCCCAGGAGTCAAGATGCTAAACAAATAAGCCAGGCCCAGAAGAACAGCTGTTGGTCATTCTCACTCAGCTGGAAGCAAAGTGCATTGATTGGATAGAAATGTGAGTAGAATGGTGGTTAGTAGGGGCTCAGGAGGATATGAAGTGAGGCAGGGGTTGCTATCAGAGACAACGTGCAGAGGTCTTAGTCATCGATGGAAAGAAATATTAAACTGGAAAGTGATGAAGAGACTGGAGTCATGGCTCAGTTGGTAAGAGTACCTGTTGCTATTTCAGAGAAGCCAAGTTCGGTTCCCAGCAGCACACTGACTGATTCACAACCATCTGTGACTCTATCTCCCAGGGACCCAACACCTCTGGCCTCCTTGGGCAGCACACTAATGTGACATGTACCCACACACAATGAAAAGAAATCTTGAAAAAGCAATGGTCTTTACATGAAGCAAAAGTCAGGCAATCGAAGGTCTGACTCAATGGAAGTGATCCGTCCTCTGGGGGACATGGCTCCTCACATTCATCTTTACAATTGAGTTTCTATATGTGTAGGGGTGAAGGTTAATAGCACACGTCTTGTAGGGCAATGGTTTGTAATATTTCAATGCCTCAATAGGCACACATGGATCCTTTCTTAATGCTGGTCACTGTCTTAGGGTCTCTACTGCTGTGAAGAGACACCATGACCACGGCACCTCTTAAAAAGGAAAACATTTAACTGGCTCTAGCCTACAGTTCAGAAGTTTAGTCAATGAATGCGGTGGGACACATGGAGGCATGCAGGCAGACACGGTGCTGGAGAGATGGCCGAGAGTTCCACATCTCAATCAACAGGCAGCAGTAGGAGAATGTGCACCATGCATAGCTTGAACATACACGAGACTTCCAAATCTGCCCCCACAGTGAAACACTTCCTCCAACAAGGCCACACCTCCTAACAGTCCTACTCTCTGGGGGCCAAGCATTCAAACGCATGAGTCTATGGAGGCCATACCTATATAAACCACCACAGTCACTGAGATCAACATGACAACTTAGGCATTGGTTGCCGTGGAAGAATAATTTAGCTGAGGATAAGGAGGTACATCTATGTGCAAAGACCATCTGTTATTCAACAGTATTTGTCAGGCATCTACAAAGGGTGGGGCACTGTGGTGCAGTGGATATATTAATAATTTCTCTGATGAAATGTATCACATAGAATTACTGATAATTTTTCTTAGTGTGTGTGCACATGTGGAGGTCAGAGGATAGCATTGAGTGCCATTCCTCAGAGCAGGCTGCTTTATGCTTTGGAGATAAGAGTCTCTCTGGGACCTGGGGCTCACTAACTTGGTTTTTAGTGGCTACGCAGCAAGCCCAGGTATCTGTCTAACTCCAACTTCCTAGTCCTAGGACTGAAAGTGCATGCCCCCATACCTGGGTTTTTGTGTGGACGCTGAGATCAAACTCCAGTTCTGATGCTTCTGTGGTACCTGAGTTACTGTTCTGCTGCTGTGATAAGTGAAAAATCAATCTAAAAGAAAATGGATGGTAAAACTATATGCATACCAAAGAATTGTACCAAAATAAAATTGATCACTTATCATCAATACATATATGACTTGTATGTATATTTTGTATACCTATATACCAGGTTTCATTTAAAAACAAAACAAAATTCATGAGAGGAAGACATTAAAGAAGCTTGTCTTACATCACCACACCAGAGACCAAGTTTCCAGCGCACAAACTTTGGGGGCCCCTCTCAAACAATATCCACACCATAGCAGTGATGCTAAACCAGTACCCAGCTTCAGTAGAGAACCAGACAGACCTGCGCACGACAAAGTCGTGAAAGCTCTCTCAACAGCCAGCATCTGGTTTATCAGCCCTATGAATCCATTTGCCTGCTACACACTGCCTACCCTCTCATTGCTTGGCTTTGGCAGGGACATAACAAAATTATTTCCCCTCACCAAGAGAAAGGGGAGAGCGAATACATTCTGTCATCTTTGAGGTGAAACTGTGTCTCTCTAGAAGCAATCATCCTCAGATACCAGGAGGCACTCACAGCATCCTGCAGAGTGTCTTAATCGGGGTGCCTCTGCAATCCCACCCAGCCTGCCTTCTTCGTTCTTCTCCAGAAAACTCACTCAATCGCATACAATTTTTTTCTTATGAAATGACATTTGGCCAAGCTAACACGCTTGACCATATTAAAAGACAGAGCCAAGAACACCAGCATTTCTGTGACACAAGTCCAGCTCAGAAGACAAACATCAGAAGCCCTCAAGTGTCCTATGGTTCCCCAGAAAGGGTTCAAAAGGTCCTCATTCTTTCCCACTTGGATTCTGTCCATTCCCAGATCTGAGCTGAGGAAGAGGAATGTAGGGGTTTATTTTAAATTATATTTGGCTTTTTAAAACTCACTGAACAATGAAATGAAGTCCGGGTATCTGGAAAGAAAGAGCAAGGCTTTCTCTAAATTATGCTCTCATCTGCCGTTGTTTGATTATGGCTGCGAATGGTATCCAGTTTACCCTTGAACAAGACATATGAGCCAGATACCCTGTGGGACCCAAGGGAATTTTCATCTTTAAACAAGCGAACGGGGACAGAGATGTTTGCTGTTCAAATGGCATTCAAAGGGTTGAGGATAGAAGACCTTCAAAGATCTAAAACTCTCCTGCGAAGACGAGCTGTAGTTATAATATCCTCAAAGTCCCATATATTGTATTGATCACATATTCATTCAACATTGAACATAAAAGTTATACTTTGTCTTTCGTCCATGGCTCATACATACAGACAAGTTTCTAGTTTTTATAATCAATTTAAACTCTGAAATTTTAAAATTTCCTTCACGGAGAACAAGTTCAGCGATCACTTTAAATAATAATAGTCCGAGATAAGGAAGCCAAGATTTTGATTTAAAAACAATCCCTGAAAATGGTATACCAAGTTAAGGAAAGGTCAGTAACTGTACAGCCAATGAAAGTGATCATTACTGTTGTTTGCTTATAAAAAATGCTTGTTATAAAATTAACTATATTAATAACATGACAGTCTCTGCCTAAGACATCAGGTGATACAGGCTGTGTTTTTTTCTTTGAGAAGTCATAAAGTGTAGGCTGGGGACATCTCGGTGGGTGAAGTGCTTTTTGGGTAAGCCTGCTAATCGGCGCTCAGATTCCGAGCCCCATACAAAGGGAAGATGGAACAGCACACCCAGCACACACTTATGGGAAGACAGAAGGAAGAGACAGAAAAGTCTCTGGAAGGTCACGGGGTCAGGAAAGACAAAAGCTGTCTCAGACAAAGTAGAAGGCAAAGCCCAACACCGGAAGCTGCCCTTGACCTCTACCATGGCGCGCAGATGCTCACACACGTGTAAAGAGACACACACTAGAGTACAAGGTCACTGCTGCTGCTTTTCATAGCAGGACTCAAGGCAGGAGAGAGACTTGAAAGCAAGTCCAGCAAAGAAGAATTGGCCTTCAGGGAGAGAATCGGATGCCTCACCATTTCATATTGTGTTTCTTTCAACACTGATGTCTAAGTAGCACGCAGAGAGATTGTCTCACCACGATTTAATGAGTGCACGTTTTTAATTGTGTAAAAAGTGTTAGAGCAGAACCTGAAAATGGAAAATCCCCAAGATGCAGGGGTCTATATCACACCAAATGACAGTTGTTTATTTATGACCTCAATTTATTCCTCACTTTGCAATTACGTAAAAATAGCAGGAACATGGTAAGAGAGATGAGGCCATTGATCGGCATTCTGAATTATTCATCTGATTTCAGTTGTTGACTTCACGTCAGACATTTCCCAATGTGAGGACCATAAATCAGGACCAATCTTTTTGCCACAGGCACTCAAAGAACCAATCTGATGCTTTTTGTATCCATTTATGCATAGAGCCTAGGATTTCCGGTATCCCCTCATGTAAAGTGGGGCCATACATCACATGCTGAAGGGTGGGGCTAAGCAAACAGTCTCCCGGAAGCCACATTCTCTTCTGAGGAAGGGCAGGTAGGAAGTGGGTTGATCACATCCATAGCCTATGCTTGTGCTCCGTATTTACTATACCATTGCATTTAGAACATCACGTCTTAGTTAGGGGACAATGGCCCTAGTGCAGGGTGATTATTTTGAGTAGTTGCCTACAGGCGCCCCTTGATCACTGTTGCTTCAGTGATCGCCTCTATGGACCAGAATGAAGCCACTGTCTTCTCACAGGTAGATCCTGTGAGTATGTCACGATGAAAGAGTCTCTTATTCTCCTCAGTAACCTAGGGTCCTTACAAAGGATCTCACGGTGCCACCCACCACATCATACTCTACCATGGTACTGCATTTGAACTTCATTACTAGCCTCATATCATTATATATTCCTAGTGTCCTTTGAGACTAAGAAGTCCTATACCTCCCCTTCCCAATTCTTTTGCCTAATTTACTGAAACACAAAGACAGGATAACATATATTTCTGATCTCACTGCACATCCACTGGTCTCTTAGACATTAGCATTATCTTGGTGGGGTGTTCACAGAAAGATGTCTGTTAACCCTTAAGCAAATGTGCTTATAAGAGACAATGGACACTCCGTTCCCTAGTTAGGAGTCAGAGAGGTGTCTCAGCGGTTAAGAGCACTGGCTACTCTTCCAGAGGACCTGCTTTCAATTTCCAGACATGGAGGCTCAGAACCATCTGCAACGCCAGTTCCAGGGGATCTTAAATCCTCTTCTGGCCTCTGTGGGCACCAGGCATTTACACAGCACAGAGACATACATGCATGCAGATACCTCTCTACACAAAAGCAAAGTAAAACAAAAACAAAACTACGTTTGCCAATTTAGGAAATTCTATCCCAGGCAGACACAAATATTTCCTATAGCAGTGTGAGGCTATAATGGGAGAGCTTTGAGGGGAATATTCATATCTGCCTGCACCTGAATTTGGGACACATTAAGCATTAGCCTCAACTACAGAGGCATTCCCCCTGTCCCCATGATTTTAAAAGCCTGTATTCTATAAAGTGCTACGAATGGTCAATTTGGGGTTGAAGATGATGGGTGATTAATATTTTGAAAATTATTTTCCATATAATCTCTAAGTGGCTCCATTAATGAAAATCTCAACAGAGCATAAGCAACCACCTCTCCACAGCTGTGTTATGTTTCCTTCAGTGTCCTCTTACCCCATGTACCCTTGGCTTCCCAACCCATGTAAAACTGGGACAAATGACAGAAAGCTGGTAGGGAGGCATAGGAAGGAAAGAAGGGATGGCATTAGGCCTTCTTGGGTGAAGGCCTAATGAACCTTCCTGACTCCTTCTACTACAAGGGACTTTGATACAAGGGACCCAATCTGGAGCATTACTTTTGAGTAGTCCCAGCTGGTTGGATAGAGGCAAAAATGACCATCAGGCTCTGAGAATCATGTTCCACAAGGTGCCTCATCCTCACTGAACAAGACTCTTAATTTTCACTGAGATACTGAGAAGGCACAGGACAAGAGAGCGTTACTGTGTGAGATGGCAAAATCTTATTCCGTCTGCCTCTTGTGTCCTACCTTTCTAGGCTGGACCTCGGCTCGAGACATCGGGGAGGAGTCCTGCCAAGTGCTGAGGGGAGGCAGCTTTGCCTGACTGCCAACACATGGGACTTGGCGTGCTCAGGCGTCTGTTGTGGTTGTGGATTAGGGCTGAGTGATTCTTGCTGCAAACACTGTGAATAATTCTAACAATGACACTGCATGCCGTTGCCCTGGTCTCTCTGCTCCCTGGGTCATGTTTCCAGCCACAGATGACTAGCAATAAACACTAATCAGTGATCTGGTCAGAAAGACAATGCCAAAGCCAAGGTCTGCCAGCGGAGCGCTAATAGGACACTGGGTTCTGATTTTAATTAGACTTGGACTTTTGTTTTGAAGTGGAGGGGGTGGGTAGGGGATTACAACAAAGCAAGCAACAGCCGCGAGCTGGTCCTCTGGCAGGATAAGCATCATCAATCTTTCTCATTTTCCATAGTTATACAATCTTGGGAAACATATGCCACACTATTCTCTTATGTATTTGATAGAGACTGGATCTCCCAGAAGGCTCCATGCGTGGTCTTCCTCAAGCTTGGTGGCTTTCTGTGCAGTTTTGCTGATTGTAGAATATATACAACATGGCCAGGCTAAAAATACACCTGCGTTTAAGGGAGAGCTCTCTTAGGCACAGTCCATCTGTGCCCAATGTCAGGAAGACACTCCTTTGTTTTACATTCTTACAGTGCTACAGAACTTATGTAGAACTGACCTAAACAACATCTTATGAGAGGACCAGAAAGATGAGAGACCTGTAGTGATTTGGTTTTTTAAAAAGTTTTTTAAATTAACATATAATTATATCATTATCTTTTTCCTTTTTTCCTTTCATCCCTTCAAGTCCTCTCTTGTAACACAACTACTTTCTTTGAAATTTATGACTTCTGGCCTAGTTTTCTTTGTATATACATGTATTTATATGTGTGTGTGTGTGTCTGTGTAAAACATATATATATATATATATGTATGTGTATATATATATATACACATGTTTTCTTTGCGTGCGCGCGCACACACACACACACACATATTCATTCTTAAACGTGTAAATATAACCTGCTCAGTCTATATAGAGCTCCTTGTATGTATCTAATTTCAGGGCTGAGCACAGTCAATCTGGGGCTCCTCCATAGGGAAGACTTCTTCTCTCATAATTCCTTAGTTCCCACAGTTCTTTGTTTAGGGTTAGTGCTCCATGAGATGATTTTGTCCCTTACATGTTAGCATGTCCTCAGGTGCCATCCTTGTTCAGGTCTTGCGTAAGCAGCTATGTTGTTGAGACTTCATAAGATTGCATATCCTAGAAATGTCAGAGAATCCATTTGACTTTTAATTCTCTACTAGGAATGTTGATTTTATTTACTTTCTAAAATCATAATCCTTATCCACAAACCCCAGGATATATGAGCTTAATCCATATTTTGAGCATATTTCTATTAGACATGTGGGCCCTACAGAATCCCAGTTCATAGTTTTTTCTCCTTATAGGACTATTATCTCCATCAGCACCAACCATCATCACCATCACCACCATCATCATCTTTAAGCTCTTACTACTTTCTCATTCAGTCCAGGCACTGAACTAAATAATTTACAAATGTCACTCAATCCCCAGAAACACTTGTAAGGTAGACAGAATCCGGACTCTGGGAATGTAGCCTCTGTTGCTGACTTTTTCCACTTAACATGAACCCAAGGCTCATCAGGTTCCTTCCTTCTTGGTGGCTAAGCAATATCCCCTCCGAGTGATAGGCCACACTTTGATTATTTTCACATTTTTTTGAAATTACACCTTTCTCAGTCCTGCTTTATAAGAATCTTTGTGACTAGAAGCAGGTATTCCAGCCATGGTCCAAACATGGGGAAACTGAATTCATATTCACACACTGAGCACATTTTTGGATCTCCCCAATTATTTTGCTTGAATATCTTCCCCAAAGAAGTTATTATTCTTTAGTGATTATTCCATTTCTAGCCAGAACGCAGAGAAAGTTCTCCATTGGCTTAGAGTTAAAATCTTTTCTGCTAAGAAAAATAAGAGACCTTGCTCTTGGGTTTTCCTGCAAAACCACACATGTAAATGATCATCTCTCATCAGAAATTTTGCATAAGTTTTGAGGATGATTGCAAGTCTTTCATCCTTTGGGTATTGCTGTGTGCAGTGTGCCATGGAGGGCAAAAGTTAAGGTCAGGCCTAGGTCTATCGATCTTCACCTTATTTTTATTTTTAAAAGTATTTTTATGTTCATTTTTAATTGCACATGCGTGTTTGTGTGGGTACAAGTACTTGAAGAGGCCAGTGTATGGAAGCACTGCATGGAGCTAGTGTTAGTGGGTGACCGATGGCGGTTCTGGGAAGAGAACTGTGTGAACTCTTAACTACTGAGTCATCGCTCCAACCCTATTTCCACCATGATTTTGAGATAGCGTCTCTGTCTAATCTATTTCATGCACTCCTCAGACTCAGTTGCCTCTGATCCCCTAATACTGGGGTATCATGTGGTTGATGGGGATCCATGTTCAGACTCTCACACTTGCATGGCATGCACTTTTCCTACTGAATCAGCTCCCTAGCCCTGCCGTCTCTATTCTCACAAGTGCTTATATGTTAAATGGTTTTTTTTTTATTGAGAATAGGAAAAAAAAGTTTCCGCCTCCTCCCAGCCTCCCATTTCCCTCCCCCTCTCCCCACTCTTTTCCCCCTCCCCCCCTCTTCTCCCCCTCCCCCCCTCCTCTCCCCCTNCCCCCACTCCTCTCCCCCTCCCCCACTCCTCTCCCCTTCCCTCTCCAGTCCAAAGAGCAGTCAGGGTTCCCTGCCCTGTGGAAAGTCCAAGGTCCTCCCCCCTCCGTCCATGTCTAGGAAGGTGAACATCCAAACTGGCTAGGCTCCCACCAAGCAGGAACATGAAGTTGTTAAATGGTTTTGAACTTTCCCCTCTTCACAGCACCCAAACCGAGCTATAGGCCTCTTCACATATGGTACCCTTAAATCAATTCTGACAGTCTTCTGAATCTGACCCTTACAGCATGGGCACAGCCTATCACACACAATTCCCAGTTACCGGGCTCTAAGAACTCAAGTCCTTGTGTAGCAAACAATACACATGAAGAAACACAGGCCAGCCACTGCATCGGGGAAAACGACTCAAAGCTTTAATAGCATGGAAAGACATCAGCAAAAATAAACACGTGTGTCTGCAACCCATCTTCCACACACTGATGACCCCAATCTACTCAAGGCTCTTTTCCATCATCAACTCCAAACTGCCTTTTGTGGAGTTGGTTGTGGGAGCAAAGATGGAACTCACTCTTCTCTTGCGGATCTTTTCATCATTTTCCCTCTTCTGTGTTGATTGAAGTTTTTCTCTCTCACTTGGTCTTCAATGTTTTATAACTTCTAGCTTTTTTCTCCACACAGCTGAAGCACTGCAGAAGCCCTAGCTGGAAACTATGGATTTCCCTAAATAGCAGGGTGAGAGAGATGGAGGATAGAAAGAGAATTCTCTGCCGTGAGTGACGGACAGGGAATGTTATAAGCAAGAATACTGCCTCGCTCCTGTCACGTCAGAGTGAGAAGTCATGCAGAGGTTTACTACAGGAGGGAACGCCAGTTTCTCTGAGACCCCGAGGTCACAGGTTGCTCAGCCTTCAGACAGATCTTTGTGTCCAGAGCCTCCACTGGTGTACCAAGTACTTTTCCTTTTCCTTACTTTATATCTGTTGGGAGGCCCTGCCAGTTAGAGGTTGCAGTCTACCATGGTCTGGCAGCTCTCTCTAAGTTTGGTGCAACATGGATTCTTCCCCACCTTCCAGCATAGGCTTCACGCTCTCTACCGGACCTTATTTAGAGAATGTATCTAGGCCCAGATGCCTGCTGTGGCCCTTGATACAGGTCCTGGCTAGCGCTTTCCCTTGTTGCCCATATGGTAATCCGACATTATGTCAGGAGCTTTGCTCTAGGATCCTGCTGCCACTTCAGATGCCTTATGCTAGGAGCATGGCACTTAATGCAAAGTAGGTGATGCCCAGCCACTGTCCTTAGTCTTTATACTTTCCCTTACTCTGGAATAAAGTTGAGCTGCAACACTGAACTGGTCTCCCGGAAGGGTATGTCCATTGTACCACAGGCCAGAGAAGGCTCTGCTTATCACTTCTGCCCTCATGACCCTGGTGGCCAGCAGACTGTGGGGAAAGCAGGGACCCACACATACCCCCACAGGAATACTTTCTAAGTCGTTTTTATCTTGAGCTCATGGAAAAAGTTTTATCCTTTAGGATAGATACTCCATGGTAGAAGGTCCTAATTATGGAGTGGTGTGCTCCTAAGACAAATATTAGAAAGGAATCCCTAAACATGGATTTAAAGAAAACAATGTATCTATAGCAAGTGTGTGGCATAGAAGCATATAAATATAGCCCAAAACACATTCTGATCTGGTAACATGTAGCTATCTTAGGGGACTAGAGAGATGGCTCAGATGTTAAGAGTATTTGCTGCTCTCCTAGAGGACCCGGTTTTAGTTACTAGCACTTATATCGGACAGCTCAGAACTGCATTTAACTGTAGCTCCAAGAATGCCCAGATACCTTCTGGCATCAGTAGGCACCATCACCACGCATACACACTCACAAAGATGCACACATACACACACACACACACATAAATAATTAAAATTAATTTAAAAAACCCACCACTTGCTACCCTAAAATTCCATGGCTTCTCAATGTGTTTTCAGTTCCCTCTAGAGTCTTCGCTGTCCTGGAACACACTCAGCATGTAATACAGCCTTAATTCAATTTTTTGATAATCAAAAGTTAGCATATGAATCTGCAAGCCTTTAATAAAGCATGCTAGATTCAAGCAAGACTATGTTCACTTTTGATTAATAAGCAGATTAGTTATTTTGAAGGAAACCATGAGTCAGAAATATCAAATGACCGCTTGAAATCAGGGCTAAACAGACCCTTATTATGAGTCACTCTTGGTGAGATTCACTTGAGCGTACACAATCTTCAGTGGGGCTTCACGTTGAGGGCAGACTGCAACAGAAAAGATTTGAGGAGCAAAATCGAGATTCAAAAACCAAGTCCACCAATAAATACTCTTTTTTCTCTAAATTTTATTTATCATCATCATTACTATTGTATTTGTAAATAAGTGTGTGTGCGGCGGGGGTGCTCATATGTGGAGTTCAGAGGATGGCTTTGGGGAGATGACTCTCTCCTTCCACTCTGAGATCTGGGAATCAAACTGAGGTCCTCAGGCTTGTGGAGCAAGTGCCTTTACTTGCTGAGATATATCTCATCAATCTTCAAAAGTCTTTTTAACAAAATCCCACAGACTTCTGTTTTATTTTATTAATCTTAGCAGCACTTTGCTGTCAAGGTGAACCACTGTGTTTTAATGTGGTTTAGCCATCTACTAGGAAACTGGGCACATCCGCTGACTTCCCTGTGACGTTTTCTCACCCATAATATGATGTAGGATGGCCATCATAACGGTACCCACTTCAAAGACTGTTCAAACTCATCAATTTATGGATACCTCGGAGGACTGCAGCTAGTGTATGGCAAGTGTCAAACACCAGGCTGTATGGGAGTAGGAAAGAGTCAGGAAGAAGGATACAGACATGACAAAAAGGAAAGTAGGCGACTGTGAATGAGAGAGACAAAGAGAGCATGGATTCTAGAAGGTCGTACCAGAGTATGATGGGAAATGAGGTGTATGGGTAACACAAAGACTGAATGGAAAGGGCATAAGAGATTGGTTGGAGCAATGTGAAGGTGAATGGATAATATTAAGATCCCTTAGGTTATCATATTATAGTGGCGCTGCAGGACTTTGTGTAGGAGAGGTACCAATGCCTTCTAGACAGACAGGAAAACAACTGCTGTTGAACCAAGTGTTTTTTTTTTTTTTTATGGTGGCAGAGGTAGAAGAACACACTAGGGAACCACAGGGTAGCTTAGCCATAACAGAGTTAGGAGGACATTATAGAGGTCTTGTTCAACACTGTCAGAAAACGGGCACTATTATTAAAACTAGTACAATAAATTTATCTAGAGAAGACTTAAGGCTAAACCTGTAGGTAAAGAAATAGTCATCTCTCATACCAGTCACTGGGCAGGATGCTTATGAGTGTTTCTATAGTTTGTTTCATAATATGTTTTTAGGTTTAGACAATACTTCAGAGAGATCTTGGCTCTCACTGTACTTTATGGTAGTCACAGAGTGGGCTTAAATGATAATGTCAGGTGAGACTGATTCCAATAGGAAGACACCATGGTTTAGCTCTGTGTTCCAGGTCAGTTGCTAATACCAACGAGGCACCTATTGGTGTATCAGTCTTCTCTCTTACTGGGTACTGTGCACCCTCTTTAGCAACATGAGTTGTAGGGTCATGCATAAATGTCTGAATACTTGCTCCCCAGCTGGTGGTATTATTTTAGTGGACTATGGGACCTTGGAGGCATAGTTAAATGTCATAGGCCCCCAAGGGTTGGCCTTGAAGGCTATCCTAGTTCCTGTTTTAATATAGCTCTGCTTCTTGATCCACCAGGATGTGAAAATCTGCCACCTCAAGCTCCTCCGACTATGATTGCCACTTTCCAACCCAAATGGGCTATATCCACTGAAACCAGGAGCCAAAAATAACCCTCTGCTCCTTACGTTGCTTTTTTTGGGTACTTTTATAAAAAATACTAATAAGAAAGTTATTCTACTGGATATAAAATAAGCCGATACCCAATGATGTCCAGAAGCAGAGAACTCAGCTAGATTCCAAAACTTCTCCCACACATGACCCCTTTCATGAGAAAAAATTTTTACATAGCCCCAAATAAATGGATATAAAATAGATATAAAACACTTATAAATCATGAAGAAATTTATCTTAAAGCACAACTTAAAAGCATAGATAAATATATATGTATAAATAATTTTATCATTTTTAAAAACAAAAGCAAATATTCATACTAATGAGATGGATATGCTGATTTATTTTTACAGAAAGAATTAAAACCTGAATGAATATTGAATACTGCAGGATATAGAGTATCTTTACCATTTTTCAGACTGGCCAATGTTTTGATTATATAATCATCAATGCTAAGAATACTCCTTTGCATAAATACATAATACAAAATGACAGAAGTATGTTTAGGGCCATTAAAGAAATTGTTGGGAATTAGGCCCTGATTACAAGTCTAAATGCATTCAATGATTTGTGAAGAAACTCAAGTCTGCAACTCAAAGAGCAATTTTTGAATGTCTTTTAGATTTAGTCATTTTATTTTATGTGTACGAGTGTCTCACTTGTATATACATATGTGTGCCCCACGCAATCCTGCTTCCACCCACCACAAGGTTAGGAATGAGAGTGGGATTCCCTGGAACTGGGGTTATGGATGGCTGCAAGCTACTATGTGGGTACTGGAAGTTTAGCCTGTTCTTCTACAAGAGCAACAAGTGCTAACTGGTGAGTCAATAAACAATTAAAAATAAAAAATAACCCTAAATATCCTAACATAATATAATCAAAAGATGTCCTAATTTGATATCTGTACACTGAGGAATAGCACCTGAAAAGTTTTAAAAGTCTTTAATTAAACAATCAGGCTTCTAGATGAACAAAAAACTTGGTAGTAGAAACGCTACAGTTCACAGCAGCCTACAGTCTCTATCCTGAGCTGAGGTTTCAGGCAAAGTGGATTGGTGTGCATGGCATGAGTGTGTGTACAGTGCAAAGGGCACATGCTGCGTGTGCAGAACAAAGTCTGCAGGGAAGCTCCAAGATCCCTCACAGCCAGATATTGCCAGAAACACCTTGGATGTATTGCACATCTAATTGTGAATTAACTGGGTGGTTGCACATTCTGAAACCATTTACTATTGCCGACATTTGCAGCACCCCCACATTCAGTCATGATGGTCATCATGACCCCAGCTTCAGAAGGTGTGAGTTCACCTCTGCAGAGGAAGTGACTATACCGCTGAACATTAGAGCATGGGACCTGAAAACTACCACACAAATAGAGACCACTATTATCCTGGTTTAATCACAAGAGACCAAGCTGAGGACATGTCTGTAAAGATGCAGTTGTCTGCCAGAACTAGCAAGTAAGGTGGAGATCAAACCTTACATCCATCTCAGTGACTTTCACCAGGACATCATGGGGGATTCAGAAGCAGGAGTCCTGCAGAGAAGACAGCATCCATGCCGTTGTGAGCTTCCAAGAGAATGACTGATTTTGATCCCTAGAGATCTTGATTTAAGGGATCTGTCTCCGACCTGAGCATTAGTTCATTTCCAACACACCTTGGGTCCTTTAAGTGTGCAGCAGATTTGAACACTAATTAGTGCTGTAGGAGAAAGAATCTAATGGAATGATCAATGGCAATGAATACCTGGCTTACCTGTCTCCTGCAGAGTTGGGGGGCAGAAATCATGTTATTTTGCAAATTTGGTGGATTCATTCATGAAAAAAATAATAATAAAAACCAAACCCGTAAGTGAACACTCTTTCTCCCAAGAAAGCCTGCCAGCAGCCAGCACCCCAAACTCCCTGAGCACCGTGGCAACTGAGAATGAATATGAGGGGGAACAAAGACTTTTTTAATCTTGCCACTAAGTGGGGGAAAGAAATGAGCCACCTCTGAGAGGCAGAGTGTTCTGCAGAGGGAAAGAGGAAAGATCCGTGTGTTTCTCTCCTCTCCTGCTCCAAAGCAGAAAAATTAGGTGGTGTCCCCAATCCTTCCTCCCAACTAAGTAGACACAAAAATGCACTTGGGGATGGGAATTTCATCCTTTAGTGCCTGGGGTGGGTAACAATTGTACCCGTCAGCTGGAGAAGCAAGCATAATTATACCAGAGTAAAATGAAGGTGGCAATGGCTTCATTAAAACGGTTCACGTTGCTTTCCCAAAATAGGCATTGCTCAATTTGAACAGAAGGCATGTTGACAGCCACCACAGAGGCACAACACAAAAGCTCACCCAAGGTGCAAAACAACAAAAGGTATTAAGCTTTAGCAAGGCTTGAAAAGTTCAGTTAGCCTTCAAATGGCAGGACTATCTCCCTCACAAGCCTTGGCAGGAAGTGAGTTCGGGGCAGGGTGAGACTCTGACATCGGGGCCACACCTGGGGAACTGAAAATGACTACATCCCCATTCAGTGGACCCTTCCCCTTCTTCTGAACAACAAAAATGTTTTTCAAGAAAATTATGTTTGCCTCGGTTCTTGTGCCCAACTAGCTGGTAAAACATGTCCCGAGCATAGGGCAGGCTGCTCAGAGGCTTGGTGTGTGATGAGATATTTACAAAGGCCTGACGAGTGAAGTTTCAAATTTTAAGTATCTGTATGTATGAATGTATGCATGATTGTACATACCAACATAGGATATCATATATCCTAGGCTGACCTCAAACTTACTGTGTAGCAAGGATGGCCTCTAACTTCTAGTCTTCCAACTCTCACCTCCTGAGTGCTGGATGATAGGCACGTGCCAATATGTCTGGTTTACACAGCTCTTGGGATTCAAATCCAGGCCTCTGAGTATGTGAGATAAGCAAGACTTTTATCAACCGAGTTACATCCCTGGACCTAGTTTTATCTTTATTTGAATGTATTTCGGAAAAAAAAAAACATTCTCAATTACACAAGTGACAAATGTTGCTGCTAAAAATGAGCATAGATTAAAGAAAATTGGTAAATAAATGCCAAAAGAAAACACAAAACATGATAGGAGCAGGAGACGCAAGTAGCAGACCTGAACTAAATGCTTCAAAGCCAGGTTTTAGCTCTCCTTCCAGGGGGTGATTTGGGGCTTTCTTCACCCTCTCTTAGCTGCCGTTTCCTGAGGTTGGAAGAAGGTGTCAATGGAGTTGTCACTGGCCTCTGTAAAGTCACTCCAAAAAGTTACTCTCCAAGGCCCAAAGATCTGAGGCCAAATTGGGTGCTATAAAGTATTGAGAAGTAATAAGGTTAAGTAAAAATACACCCCCACCAATCAGCTGGTTGGTTTGTGGTCATTTCTCATGAAGAACGCAACAAAATTAATGGCTACACATTGACATGGAATGGCGCCCCACAACTTTCGCACTCTGTCTCTCTCTTCTTTATCATGTGACGTCGTCACGATGGGACCCTGTGGTCACAGAGAAACAGATTAGTCTTGGATAGCTTATTCTCTGAATTCCACGCGTTCAACCTGCCTTGTGTTTGAATTTCTGTTTATCATTCAGCGACAAAAACATGGTGGATAACTGACGTGACATTAGGAAGCATCGGTTGTCCTAAAATGCAGATGGTAAGACCTAACTCTCGGTATATTACCCCTCTCTATGAGCAGAGGCTATGTTTGCTTTGATTCACTGTGTCAGGTCTTCTGAATGAATGAAACGATGTGGGGACACAACAAGCTACCCGACAACTAATGCTCACTATGCAGAATGATGCCAGTGTTGATATTTATCATGGATATCTGCTTTGGTAACGACTAAACCATTGGCTTTTGGAGCAAAGCAAAACATGTTGCTAAGCTTAAGTCATATCCAGCATCACCCTGGTTTGGCTTAGAGATGGAACGATGACCTCATCAAAGCATTGAGATGTTGACTAGGGGTTCTGAAAAGAGAGCATCAATAAGAATGTTGATCAAGAGCTACTGAAGCCATCCTGTGAGCATGTGGCCCATGATGTAGGAGGTCACGCCAAAGGACAGAGCATGATGCAAAGTGAGGTGAACATCATGCTGATCACAACAATAAATTTTGTATCAAGCAGCGGTAAGGTCATTTCCACCTTGAACTTACTGATTAAGTAAACCCCTCCCAAAGCTTGTTTGTTTTGGTCCTGGTAACAGTGAGCTGCCTCAACCGCAAGAAGGAGTCTTGATATTTGCCCCATTGCCAAAACAACAAAACTTAATATCAAACACCTGCAAGTCCTCAGTATAACGTTTCCATTTTCCTGAAGGGGAAATGGACCCCCTTCAAACTGTGGGCCAAAATAAATCCTGCTCTTCTTAAGTTGCAGCTTGTCAGGTATTTGCTCACAGTCATGAGAAAAGTAACTGATGTTTCAGGATTATATAGAGAGTAGATAGGAAGTAATGCTACAACCACACATCCTGGCATGGTCTGAACATATGTCCTGTTTGGCACATTGTTTGAACACTTCTAATAAAGCAGGGGCAGTCTCAGGTGCGCAGTAAGTGATAATGTTGACAGTTGGCAATGTTTGGTCACTTACTGCTGACTCCCTCTCTCAATCCTCTCTCTTATATTCCTCATTTTTTTAGATGTAAAAACCAAGATTCTCCAACGTTAACTAGCTTTTTCAGAGTCCGCAAAGCTGGGAAGTTGACAGAAAAGAATTCCCCCTATAACTGCATCTTGCTCACTAGATTGCATACACTATGGTCACTGTGGTGAGAGAGACATGTCACAAATGTTTCAAACCATTTTCACCTTAAAACAATCACTGTTGACTCCCATGGGCACACCTAGGAGCAAAGGTCAAAACTCCACACTAGGAATGACTTAGACCCCTAAGAGCATTGGTTTCCATTGGAGAGGAAGTTACTAATTATTGCTGTACTGTGCTTCAGAACGCACTATTTGTGGCATCATGTTGGGTGACATAACTTTTCCTGGGGGGATGCAGCATTCACCCCAGAAAGGGAACCCACAGCAGACTACCAATACTACCAAAACCCAACTTGGTGAGCCATGATCTTTATTGTGGTTACTTACAGGAGTATGGGTGAGGAGTTACTTACAGGAACAGGAACAACCCAGAGACAGCTGCATCACCAAGGTCCACCCCAGCATGGGTGGTAGCTCACAAAAGCTGGGAGCCTGGAGCACACTGCGCAGCCTGCAGAGAGAGCTGAACAGCCCGGGGAGTGGCCTTTCCAGGTGCCTCAATTGTCTAAACCTCTTCTGAGCAGCTTGGCTCATCTCTGCTTCCTCCAGGCAGCTGGGCTGGTCTCAGAGTCTTCTTGGCAGCTTGACTTCTCTGGGTCTCGGAGGGATTCTCAGCTTTTATTGCTTACTCTGGCAGGGAGGGGCCTCATGAGTCTGGTCAATTTTAGAGAGTTCTTGAAGTTATTTTGAGTTGTTTACCTTCCTGCTTAAGGAGCTCCTCTACAGGACGGAATGTTTCCATCTCAGAGGAATCCGCTACACAACAGACCACATACAAATACATACCAAATGCTGTGGTTGAGGATCATTGGTCTGAATCAGTGGCCCTCAACCTGTGGGTCATGGCATCAAACAAACCTTCGCAGGGGTCGCATATGAGAGATCCTGAATATTAGATATTTACATTATGATTCACAACTAGCAAAATCACTGTTATTAAGTAGCAACAAAATTTTATGGTTGGGGGGAGTCACCACAACATGAAGAACTGCATTAAAGGGTCACAGCATTAGGAAGGTTGATTTCCATTGGCAACTACAGATCAACACGGGAAAATCATGTTGACTTTCTCCAGTTCCATCATCACCAGCTAGAATCCTTTATGGATCAGTCTTTCCTGCTAAAGTCAGTCTTCATTATTCCTAATAAAATGGAACCAACATACCTTAGTTCCCTTTATGCAAGTAAACAGTAAACAGTTCACAGAGGTAGGACAGCTTTCCTAAAACAACAAGTTCTTTCATAAAGATATATATTTTTTACAATAATGCATTGGTGCAATCCATGGCAGTTCATTGCCCACAGGGGCCATGAAGGGCATCAGATTCCATGGAGCTGGAATTATGGTTTTGGAGCTATTCCATTAGCTGGGAACCAACCCAGGTCCTCTGAGCTAGAGTTATCTATTATCTGGGAACAAACTCAGATCCTCTGATCTAGAGCTATTCCATTATCTGGGAACAAACTCAGATCCTCTGAGCTAGAGCTATTCCATTAGCTGGGAGCCAACTCAGATCCTCTGAGCTAGAGCTATTCTGTTAGCTGGGAACCAACTCAGATCCTCTGAGCTAGTAGTACCTGCTTTTAGCTGCTGAGTTATCTCTCCAGACTCCGCAATAAGCATCACATAATCCTCGCATGGGTGCCACATGCTTTTACACTGACTGAACACTGCTGTGGTCATAGCTCAGTCCTGGGGAACCTGTCATGGGTTGGAGCCAGTGCTCTACTGACACAAGACGTACTTGAGAAAGAAGTAAATCACGTGTGCTCCAGCTGGCACACTATTCATCTCACGACAAGGTTTAAGTGGAGCACAAACGAGCAAAGCCAAGCTTGGCAGGCTCCATCTCCGTTTTCAACTCCCTCCTTTCTGCTACACTTTCCATTACTCTCAGGGCTTTATTATCTTAAGAGGTTAATATTTGTCCATTTAAAGGGAGAAGGCCATGTAACTCACTCAGCATAATGCTTTTATGATCTCAATCACCAAGTGATATGACATTGGCAAGACAAGCGTGCTTCGTTTTCCTAAGCTGTGATCCCTCACCCAAATAACTTTCTTAATGTAGTATCAGAGGCAGCTGTCGTATAGAGGGTTCATTCAAAGAGTTATTCTTCTTAGTGTTAGGAGTCTGTCAGGGACCAATTCATTTCATTTAAGTACCAGCGACTTGAAAGAGGAGGAGATCTTTTCTTACTTAACTTCTATTGACAACTTGACCTGCCTAGAGTCTCCTGAGAAGGGCTTCTTAGCTGACGAAATGCCCAGATGAGACTGGCCTGTGGCATGTTTGGGTGGGATTGTCTTGATTTTTTTTTAATGAATGAATGAAGACTAAGTCCACCATAGGTAGAGCCACTCCCTACACAGATGGTCCTGCACTCCATAGGAAAGCTAGTTAAGCAGGAACGCATTGAACTCTGCCCCGCTTCAGCTTTCTATTTCAGGTTCCTGCTCTGACTCCTCCCAGTGATGGACTATGACCTGGAAGTGTAAGATGAAATAAGCTCTTTCATGCTCTAAAGTTGTTCTTTCGGTCAGATTGTCTTCTCATAGCACTAGAGCTGAAACCAGAACTGACCTAAAATATATGAGTAGGACGCCATCCCAAAGGAAATGATTTCCCCATCCTATTCTAAAGTTTTGATAATAATCCTAGCAAACCAGCAAATGCACATTTCTTGGACATTTGTTTACAGATTGATAGCAATGAGACTAGGCAGCGAGCATGAGAAAAGAAACAGAGAGAGTGTCATTCCCTTACTTCAAGATGCTTCCTCTCACTGGAGAGAAGAGATGTAGAGACAGCTCACTAGGCAGGCTTAGTTTAAAGTGATCTGTTTGTAGCTCAGCATCACGTGGGTAATACAGAGAGATGAGAAAAGGGAGGCAGTTGCCGGAGTTTGAGTGACATGGTGTCTGTCTGGTAGGTAAGGCAAGTAGGGACTAGAAAGAAACAAAATCAAGCAAAGTATTCATCCTCCATCTCTGGCTGGCAACCAAAGAGGATACAGTCTGGAATAAACTCCTACCAGCATCCCTGAAAGAAAGAGATGGAAGGAAGGCATTCTAGATTAGAGAACTTGAGATCAGGGATGAGAGGGTAGAACCCAGGCATCCTAAGCAGACGCAGGCAGGGTATAGGTACCACAGAGACCGTGATGTGAAGGCTAGCAAAGAGCTTTGCTCCTTGACTTTGAAGTTTTCCCACCCCGTATACTGATGGCTGCATTTCCTTGAATCTACTTAAGTGACTGACATTCAACCAAGGCCAATTCTACCTCTCAGAAAACCCTGGGAATTTGGGGAGATAGTTTAATTTTTACTTCTGTCTAAAGCGTGGGAGATAGGTGGGTTCAGCAGTATCTCAAGACTGCCAAATCGCCTGTGGTGTCCAGGACTCACACAAACCATTAGATGACCCAGGCTATCAACAGTTGTCTAGACTGCAAAATCTTGACCTCACAGACGTGCAGCATGTAACAGTGGCTACACTATGTTGCTCCAAAGTACTAGATGGTCTGTTCTCCCAGCACCCATTTGTTACATTTTTAAGCATAGATTTATATATGTACACACACACACACACACACACACACACATACAGCAATATTAAGTTTGGAACAAAGCCGAGTGAGCTCACAGATTTCCTCCATGTCTCTCTAGTCCTGTGTGGTTTTCCATTGTGGAATGGTCTGCAAAATCTGAAATCTGTGGCTCCTGTGCACTGTACAACTCGTTCATGTTACATTAGAAGTACATGCAGGAGAGAGAAGGGCAAGCCATGCCTGTTTCTGGAGAAACATTCAGAACCCCCTATCTACGTCAGACTCTCACAACCATTTTCTAGGATGGACAGAGGAGAATCTAAGGCACTTGAGACAGACCGACTTCAAAGAGACTCCTCCTTGCTGGACATTTAAATGCCTTTGTGGCCATTCCTCATTTTCCCAAGGAGAGCTGGGTACCAGCTGATGGGAGAGGTGAGCCATAAAAAAAAATATTCTGGATTCCATTCAAAGCAATTCCATTAGGGGTAGAAATGACTGGCTGAAACCCGAGGAAGGGAAATCACTTAAACAGACCAACAGCTGGGCCCCGATGACATCACTCCAGCAAATCAAAGGAAATGAGCTAATCAAATATGCATAAAAAGCCTTTTGGTTTGCTTGCTTAGAAAGTTATAATTTGCTTTTAAGTGAGAGGTGAAAAAATAAACTAATCTCTTTGAAATTTGTTGGCCCTGATATTTTTGCTTCTTTAGATTGTTTTCAGTTATTAAAGCATGTGCGAGAAGAAAATGCTGCAAACGTCCTCAGCTTCCTGGGTGTTAGAAGGCGTTATCAAAGGAATGCTGTTTTCACAGGTCCCTGTTACACGCTACATGTGTGGTAGCACCACTGGACACCGTCATCCTCACGGAAGAATAAATAAATAAAAAGAGCCACCCCTGGGTATTCTCCTGCCTTCCTTTTTCTGTGGCAGGCAATTGGGTGTCCACTGCAGCGACGGACCATATGTGTGCATCAAATTAAAGTTGAATTGTGGGTAAAATTAGAATTAAATAGTGTTAAGTAAAAGAGCCAAAAGGCAGGGAATTCAAAGTCACAAACTCTGTTTAGGGCAAAGCAAGACATTCCCACAACTCCCCAAGGATGGAGGCAGGAGATGGTGGCAGACAGGCCTGGGGCTTGGGGACACTGGTACCATCAGGGAAAGCACACAAGGAACTGAAGTGTTTAGACTTTCCTCAACTCTGTCTTTTGCTTCTTCTGGCTTCCGATGACAGAGATGAGCTGAGGAAAGCGGGCTGCATGTGGGCACTACTTTCAGAGACCCAGCAGAGTCCTTAGGGGCCATTTTTTTGGACGCTGTCAGAGAAGGCTGTTGGCTCTGATCCTCGGAGAAGTAAGACATGGAGAGAGGAAGGGTGTGGCTGTGGTCCAGATATCTGTGAGACACCCTCTTCCATTGAGATCATCCAGCAGCCAGATGCCAGCTCAGGTACGCCTAGGGATGACTATTGAGTCATCAATATTTTGCTTGGAAAGCTGAATATGATCTCTTCTTTGAATGGAATTTTAAGTGTACATCACAGCATTATTATTTATGGCCTAAGTGTGGTCCACCAGGTCTCTCAAACGTGTCCATCTTGTATAGGAATATTGCACCCAGCAACTCCTCATTTACAGAACCCTCCCGTTCCCTTCTCCAGCATTCTCCTGACACTTCATGAAAGCAGAATTACAGAAGAGCTTATCTTCCCATACCTAACTAGCTGCTATGGTTTCAATGTTTTCTTCACATCATAGGGAATCCTAACCTCTGCTGTGGAGACAGAAGGATGAAAAGCCTACTGGGAAATGATGAAACCGTGGGGTTTTACCCAGGTGTGAGGGGAGCTAATTTGGGTATATTTTTACTCTGTTCCCTGTAGTGCTTCCTGTGATGGCACAGAGCTCAGGGCACCACCTTGACACAGACAGAGAGAGAGCATCCTTCACCAGACCATCCATCCTCTTGGACTCTTGGACCTTTATTGAATATGAACTGCTTTTATTGAGCAGCTTGTTAGCACTGCATAAACAGATGGAGTGCTTTAGTTTGATTTCAAAGGATTCCTTTTAATGGGGTCCAGGTGCACACCCTAAAGTTCCAGATCCCAACATATCTGCCTCGTAGCTTGGGATTGGGCTGGGTTATCTGCACTGAGGAAGCCCTCCTTGAACCCCCACAACCTGAGCCCCTCAATTCATGCCACCCTTCCTAGAGAAAGGAGTTTTCCTGTTGACTTCATTATAATATAACAATACATTTCCTGCCTTTGTTTTTATTAGGGGCGTGTTCTGTCTTTTCAATTGAAAGAACATAGACAGTTCTTCAGGAAACCAATCTCTAGAAGGGTCCTAAAAATGTTTTCCTCTGCAATTCACACCAAAAAAAAAAAAACAAAAAAACCAAAACATCATGATTGAAAATTGGGCATTTTTCAAAAGTTCTATGTCAGTAATCAACCCGCAGATCATGTTGAGTCACAATACTCATCGGAAAATGCAACTCTACACCACAGTGACATTTTACAGTGTGCACATTAGGCTGAACACTCAAAATTTCCAGGTAGTACCATGTGTGGGTGAGGATGAGCTAGAGGATGGTGTGAGTGCCCTGGCTGTCAGCATGGTGGGCACTCGGAATATGGAAAATGAAAACTGTCTCCCAACCCGGCTGCTTTACTTCTGGATGGATACCCCAAGAACACACAATGGAGTCTTAAAGGGCTGTATTCCTACCTCTTTCTTGTCAGTTAAGTGTGGAAGCAAATTGCTTTTGATGGACTAAGGAATGAAAATATATATATGTCACAGAGTGTTAGCAACTGCATTCCAGGGCAGGTCCCAGGCCCAGGAGTAGTTGACCAACACAAAACCAACTCTGTGGGTTCTTTTGGATGTTTTTGTTTTATTTTGGCTTTTTTTTTTTTGGTCTTGTATTTTGCTTGTATTTATTTATTTATTTTGTGTTAGTGTTTTGTGAGGGTTTTTTTGAGTGGGTCTGAGGAGGAGGAGGAGCAAACATAATCAAAATATATTGTAGGAAAAAAAAGAGTGAAATGTCCTGTCATTTTATATTTTATTCTTTCTCAAGTGTGTGTGTGTGTGTGTGTGTGTGTGTGTGTGTTTGTGTATACAATATGGGGTCAAATATGTAGCTCAAATGTAGGACCCTACGGTCCTAGCCCAGCATACATGAAGCCCTGGTTTAATTCCCCAGGAATGTAGAAAATTGGATATGGTAATATATCCCCATAATTCCAGAACTCAATAGGTAGAGACAAGAGGATCAGTAAATCAGGGTCATTTTCAGCTACATGGTGAGTTTGAGGCCAGCCTGAGCTACAGGAGAACCTGTCTTAAACAAGAAAGTAAAGGACATGTTAATAATAGCCAACCTTAATGAAAGAGGAAAATTTTGGGACATGTTACAATGTGGGATAAATATATAAATAAGTATGATAAATACTTCAGTTATTTAGTTCAGAATGATCTAACACTGTATGATCTAGAGCAGATCAGTTCATAGACAGAGCTTGAATGGCTTCTGTGAGAAGCCAAAAGAATGGGCAGTGGGAAGTTATTGCTTCCTGGGTGCAGAGTTCCAGGTTTTCAGGATGAAGAGCTCTAAAGATGGTTGGTGTGCTGGTTATGTGACATCAGAAATTCCCTGAATGTTATTAAATGTCTATTTAGCATAGCTAATTGGTTAAATGGTAGGTATCTAAGAACAAATGAAAGAAGAGATCTTAGTGATGACCAATACTAAATATCTTTCCAAAAATGACACAAGAGAACCTGCTATTGTAGACACTTCCTTTAAAAACTATAAGTCCACATACACGAAAAGAGAGAAAACAGAGTGAACAAATTCAAAAGTCCAGTGCCAAGAGTGGGATTTTTCTATAGGGCTGCTGATCAGTGAGGTCTCAACATCACCATCAAACACTACAGTCTATTTCCAATATTCACATTCACACACATGGTAAGACTTTATGGCTGAAGACATCATCTACTTGAGTCACAGAATGTGGCAAAGTCAGGCTGGTACTGGCTTAGAAGTTTCATCTTTACTGGCTAGCTTTCACAGTGCTGGAAGGTTCGATGCATGCTCCTAGAGGAGAAAAGAAATCATCAATCATACTTACAATAAGAACTGGCCTGCTGTGGCATGCCCACTGCTGCAACAGTGGCACAAACATGAGGGGAGTAAACAACCACTTTTTGGTTGGATTTCAGTCCTACTCCACAAGATTAAACCCATACCTAGCATCATTAATAAGCTCAGAACCTACAGGTAGAAAGTCCTAGGCCTTAGGGTAGAGCCAACTGCTATTATACTGCTAAATGGTTATATTAAACCAACTCCTCATGATTTAGTGTTATATCCATAGATCATTGCATCTTTCATTCCCTCATCTACAAAGTATATGGTGATTGACACAGAGACTAATAACTGACCAAGAGGTAGATTATAAGAGGCTGCAGAATGGTCAGTCCTAAATGGAACGTATATATACCAAACACTCAATTCTCTCAAGGCTCAGGGGTCATTGAGGTAGAGTCTGTAGAAAAGGAGTGATGGCTACAAGGAAACAGTGTCTTCCTGGACTCACAGAAATTGGCACACCATGCATGAGACCTGTGCTAACAGAAGACAGGCTAACCCCTCGGCAAGAAGACTGGAGCTGGACAAGAAATCCCACCATGGAGCCATTGCAATTGTTAGCTTGTAAGAGGGGGAGACAGTTTTCTTTAATAATGCATGTAGGGTAAATGGGTCAAGGGAGAATCACCCTACCCCTGACCTGCCCATCCTATGCTCTGAAACTTGGAAATCCCTGGCCCCCAAGACTGAGTGTTTCAGAGTTAGGGATGCATGCCCCTGACGCTCTGTAAAACACGGCTCTTCCACCCAGGCCACTGCTGTCTCTGTTTCCAGTCAGAGGCAGCTGCCATTCTGACCTTCTCCCTAATAAATCTATTGTGTGGTATTTGGTGGATGGTGTGACTTTGTGTGATTCTTTGGTTTCTGGCTGTGAAGATGCTCTAGCCAGAAAACCCTTTACAATGAAATCCCTGGTAAGTTACTCCAATGGAAGACCATACGTACAAGAATATATGGGGAACATTGATTGGTTTTAACGGGATTGTTAAAAAGAATGGTGTGTATGAAAAGAGAGTAAATAGGGGGCGTTTTGGGGGGAAGTGGACAAATATACAATTTTTTCATGTTTTAATTTTTATGCATTTAATTAAATGTCTTTCAAAGGAGGAAGTGCTGATTGGAGGTCATAGCTGCCCAGTGATTTAAAAAGATGGATGATAAATACCGTTGCCCTTTATCCAGTGTGGCTGCTACACTAGGAACTACACAGGAGTCTCATCTCACCTGAACCCCTAAGCTAGGTATAATCATTCTTTGTTTCAGAAGAGGGACCAAATTCAGAGAGAGTAAACTTTTTTTTTTCATCCATTGTGTTAGCAAGCGAGACACCTCCAAGGCGAATACCTGAAACAGCCACACACAATGCAGTTTTAGGAGCTCCAAATTCTGATGGGGGGGGATTTTGTTTGTTCCTTGGTACCTCTGATGGGGGCAGTGCATGATGGGGGGAGCGTGGCGTCGAGCAAAATTGTTCACCTCATGGTCAGGAAGTGAGCAAGAAGGGAAGGAGCAGACTAGACCACAGTCCTAAAATATACCTTGAGGGCACAACCCTAATGAACTAAAACCTCACAATGCACCCCACCACTTAAAGATCTGCCCCTTACCTAAGCACCATCCTAGGGACTAAACCTTTAGCATACGAGTCTTTCTTTGAGAGACATTCAAAAGTGTAGCAGGCATGAGGGTTGAATTCAGAACTGTGTGAGCGCATGCGATCTCGTGGAGCTGTAGCCTTCATCCACCAAACCTCATAACTAGAAATATGCCCCCATGTTATCTAACAAGAGAGTGAAGCGAGATGAAGAAGTTACATCTATGATGGCTGTGGAAAGAGGTGGGGACAGGTTGCAACTCAAATTTGTGACTGTAAGTCTACAATCCATTTCTACCACAAGCTGCTCTATTGTTTGTATTCTTAATTTAGAGAGAAAATATGTTGTTTTCTCAGTGACTTCCATCTTTATGTGGTGAGTCAGAAGGTATATTCCATTTTGTTCCCATTTTAGAAGAGGTAAGGCATCTTTTTTTTTTCCAATGAAAATCTATTTTGTGTGTCTGGGCGGTTCTTTGTGCATGCAGTACCCGTAGAGGCCAGAAGAGGACGTCAGAGTCTCTAGACCTGGGGTTACAGACTGTCCTGAGTCACCACTGTGTACTGGGAGTCAAATCCCAGGTTCTGGGAGAGCCAGGCAGTGCTTTTAACAGCTGAGCCACCTCTCCAGCCCTGAGGTGAAGATTCTTAGGCTCTTAGAGACTGGGTAAACTTGACCATAGATACAAAGCTAATGGTTGGTGGCATAAGGATACAAAACCAGGCAGACAGGCTCCAGGAAGGACGTGCTCTATAAACACTCAGCTACTAATTATTGTGCAATTCAAACTGGCCCTGAGGATTTGGTGGGGAGCTTGCACCGACCAACTTTGATTAAATGAGATATTTAAGGATGGAATGGGATGATGCCCATTTTAGAAACCAAAAGGCCTATTTCTTTAGTTGGATTTGTTCTCTTGCATTTTTAATGGAGCTTCTGTATGCATGTTTCCTTCTAGATGTTAGTAAGTCCTCCAGCTGTCGTGATCAATGAGGCTATCTGAGTCACTCAAGGTAAACACTAAACAGTGATCAAAGTGCCGTCTGCTCCTGGCGGGTCTGCAGCTGAACTTCGGGGCATGTATGAGCTGAGTTTCGAGTCCAGCATGTCCTACTTCACATAACACTGCTCCCTGTGGTGCAGTAGCCACATATGACATGTGGCATAATCAGCGTTTGTGCAAAGGAGATAAACTGAGGCACAGAAAAAATGAAGAGTTTAATCTAAGTAAACAGTGATACAGAAGTGGTATGGGTCTGATTAAGTCCTTCATATCCATCATGGAATACAAGTAGGAGCCTGTGTGTGCATGCGTGTGTGTTTGTGTGTGTGTGCGCGTGTATGCATGTGTGTGTGTTGATGCGTGCTTACGTGCAGATGTACATGATGTGTGTATACATGCAGATGCCAGTGGATGACCTCAGGTGTCTTTCTTCATAATGTTCCACCTTAAACTTTGAGAGAGGATCTCTCGCTGAACTTGGAGAAAGGCATTTGGCTAAACAGCTATTCCACAAACCACATAGATCCTCCTGTCCCAGCTTTCCCAACCCTGAGGTTAAGATGTTAGCGTGCCTAGAATTTTACTTGGGTTCCACAGATGGAACATAGATGGCAAGGCTAACAGAACATCCATTTTATCTACTGAGCAATCTCCCCAGCCCCAGGAGACTCTTCCAACCTGATCAAGGAAGGAAAGCAAAGAAAACAGTTGAGTGGTTATAGTTACGTGCTTAACTTCCATTAGAAAGTCCCTGGTTATTTAACTTTTTGACTCCTTCTGATTAGCTAGGCTTTTCAAAAAAAATTATAATATAGGCATTTACAAAAATGACTCAATTTGTGTTTCTAATGTTTGTGCATCATGCAAGGGTAAAAATGGGTGTTACCTGCTCAGGGATTCTCCTGGTCTGCTCTCTGTTTTGTTAGTGTACCAACCTTCTGGGGTCAGGATCTAGGCTGCCTGTTTCAGAGTTGGTATAAAGGACACTGGAGGAGGTGACTGGTTCACTTCAAACTCCTCATGACATTGGGACACTAAGTCAGCTCTTTCCCGGGTACAAGAGTCATTTTCCCTTTGGGGTGTTTTCACTTGAGGGATTCCCACATAATAGCTATTCCTCTGGTAGTTATCTAAGATGTTCTCGTCTGTGTTTGCTCCCCTGGAATGTTCTCATCTGGGGTTCCAATCTGAAAAACCCTCAGAAGAGACAGAATCGCCCTTAGAATCCGTCAAGCTCATAGGTAACCTCTGCTTTGGGGCATGAAAGGCTCTGTATGAAATATTTTTGGTTGTGAGCCTAGCCTTTATTTAACTCCTGAGCCATCTCTCCAGCTCATGAAATTATCTATAGCAGTTTTTATACATGATAGAGCTGACAACAATTGTTATCATAAGAAAGAATGAACAAAAGCCTTCACCCATGTGTTGGGATGCTCCAACTTTCTGTTATAGGAGAACCATCAAATCCCTGGCTGGGGTGGAAGGTGAGTAGAGATCTTTGCTTTTCTTCTTTCTTTAAAGGATCAAAGAAACTTTGCTTCCATATCCAGCACACATAGCTTCGGTACACTTCTTCAATGGATGTGTTTGTGGCTGCGAGTTGGCCACATGTGAGTGGGGCTCATGGGTGTGGCAGGGTGAGGGTGTGATGGGGTGAGGGTGTGGTGGGAGAAGGGTGTAGCTTGGGTTGCAAAGTCAGAGCAAAAAATAAAAGGTTTTGATAAACATGCTGAGTGTGATAAACATACTGAGGACTCTGGGCAAGACCTTCAGTGTGGGTCAAGGAAACACAGTTCAGCCAATCAACGTAGCCTAAAAAGAGCATGAAATTCTTGGCTGCATTTCTCAGAGAGAAAGACTACCTCACACACAGAGCTACAGCCTGGTGACAAGGGTAGGCACCAGCCACAAAGAAAGATCGGTACGTATCTCTAGTGTGCTATTTGCTAGCTGGGTAAAACTGAACATGTTATATAATGGGGTAAAATAAGGTTCTTTTAGGGTATAACAGCTTCCTAGGATTATGGGGACAGCTAAAATAAAGGGAAGTGCAAGAGAGATAGTGCCTGGGAGGTGGCAGTGAGCTTCCGTACGGTCTCTCATAGCCTCTTATGCTCTGCCAAGGGGACCAACATTTTTCCTCAATGTTACCCAAAGTTCTTCCCCCTTTGAGTCTTCTCTTCTTGCTGCTTCCCTGCATTAAAGCTCCAAACAGCCACTGAGAAGACAGATAGTGTCAGGATAAAACGAGTGGGCAGGACCAGGACTTTGAGGGTGGATGGAATGGCTCCTAGGAAGGCTTCCATTCCTTTCAGACACATAAGGTTTGCTAGAAGGCATAGACAATAAGATCCGTAGGACTGGGGAGATGACAGTGTTGCTTTCCATGCAACTGTGAGGATGGGAGTTGGAATTCCCAGAGCCCATGAAGAGTCCTCTGACCTCCACGTGTGCATAATGGCACTGTAACTCTGTGCTCAGACACATGAATGTCTGTGCATGTACACATACCACACACACACACACACAGAAAACAGACAGACACACACACATGCATACATGTATGCACACACACAAATATACAAAGAACAAGAGCTTCAGAAACAGAAGCTCTGCAGTTTTGTGTCCTTACTCTCTGAAGGAATTCAACAAGTTAAAATGTTCAGAGCATCTCTGGTTCCTCCATAAACTGCAGGAAGTGGCGGTGATGTAACTGGGTCCTGGTGAGGTTTACAGCTGCTTAGCCTATACTATGCTGGCCTGGAGTCAGTGCTTATCAATTGTGAGCCATTGTCAACATGTTGATGCAATTCTTAAAGAGATAGCATACAAGATGGGAGGACACCAAAGCTGCTAAGAGCTGCCATGAGTTTCTTTCAGCCACCAAGACTTCATCCCTATGCCTCCTGGCTCTTAGTGCTTCATACATAGTCAAGAAATTGTGTCTCCTTGCACTGAGTCCTCCCTTTCCAGAAGCTTCCTAAGAGAGAGAAGAGAAGCCCAGTCTACCGGATTGCCACCCTCTGAGCGTAAGAGCTGCCACAGAGATGGCTCCATGAGCAGAGGCAGAAATGAGTCGAGGGCTCAAAAGTTTAGCGGAGGAGGTGGGGTCTCCATAGCACACTGCTTTGCCGGTCTAATTGCAGCACATTCTTGGGATCTGCCGTCAGCACACCACAATGCAAATGCCTCAGCATGGTGGGTGGAGAGGAGTCACAGTACCTCTGAATGATCCACAGAAACACATGCTGACCCTTTGAAAACCTATGGCCAGATTCCACACTGGAGCCAAACTAAATGGAGCCAACATCTCTGCCCAGCATCCTAGAGCCAGTGCAAATAGTAACTTAGTGTTTCTTGAAATACACAGAGTATATTACCTTAGTCATAAAATTGGGGACTTTCAAATCTAATTTGTTCAGCCCTAGTACTGTTGAAGGCTGGGCAGGGTTCCAAAGGAAATCACCTCCACGCAAACAGAGATTAGCAGTTCTCCCCTGCAGACATCTGGGAGTGATTCCCTATAATCTCCAGTAATTGTGGCTGCATTACATTCAAATCCTGTTTTCAATTTTCTTAAACTTCGAGGACTGATTGTGTTATTAAATCATGCTGGCTGATGTGTTTAATAAGGACCTATTAAATGTTTATAAAATTAGGGAAATAAATACGGGGCCCTTAGTCAGATTGCCCATTGGATCTGGTAACCTATTGTTAAAATAACAGTTCTGTTAAAGCTGCATCTCCTGGCTGCAGGAGGCTGTTCCGTGCTTTAAAACGTCACCTCGGCATTTGCGGCAAGCTGGTGATCCTAACACCCCATTTGCAGAGAGGTTTGCCTCCCACCCAACATACTCTCACCTACTCTCAAAGAAGACCCACTAAATGATGTAGGGTTTGGGCCAACGAGCAAGGAACATCACCTCTGTTTTCAATGAAATAGGGAGAAGTCCAATTTCTAGACTCAACCTGCTCGGTTGTTATTGTGACACCTTCGCACCTGGCTTAATTTCAACCTGGAAATTGCACTCCGTACTCCAAGGCCTTCGGTAGGAAGGTGTGACGGGCCAGCCAAGAGCGAAGGAAACTTGGCGAGGATTTGCACAGCTTGGGAAAAGGGTACAATCTGGTCTTTGAACAGGAGGACCTACTTAGAATTATCTTTCTATTGGATCTTGGTGATCATGGGTGGCTTGTGGCTGCAGAAGTTGTTCTAAGTCTCATCCCACTCACGCTCGCCCCTTAGACTTATCTCATTGGCTTTTGAAGGCAATGTCTGGAAATAACTGTGGAAAGAGATCTGGGCTAATAATGACTTCTAATAAAAACAAAAGACTCCCAGTCCCCAGGACATGAGCTGGACCAGGGCTTGTATCTTATTTCATATTACGCAGCCACTTGGCCTCAGAAATTCCCCTCCAGGGAGCCTCCTTCACCTGGTAACTAAAACAGAAATATTAGGGGCATCCATCTCTAAGGATTGCTCCAAAGATCCAAGAGGGTGGTAATGCGTGCAGACTGTGGTCTGGCACAGGCAAAGACTTCCCAAAGTATTGGTGAAATTAAAAAGAAAAGTGGAGAACCAGAAGCCACCATCCAGATGAATGCCCATCTTTGAAACATCAAGAGCAATATTGAAGGGATGGCTGAGAGTAGATATTAATGCAGTATTTAGCATCTACCCATTTCTTAAGCATGGCAGGAAGCACATACAATGCTTCTCCATCAGAGGATGCCCCAACACAGACACACAACCATATCTTTGGTCCTTTCTGTCAAAATATGCCCAGCCAGCCACCTCACCTTAAGCCGCACTTTCCTCTACCAGTCACCACAGCTCAAGTAATCCTGTAATATTCAGGACAAATGCAAACCCCACTTTCCTGGACAAATTAACCGTTGAGTTCCCCCTGAGGAAGAAGAGGGCAATTAAACAACGTTTCTAGCATTTAAGATGGGTGCCGGCAGAAAAATGACATCATTGCCATGAAATAAACACGCCGCCCTTAAAACCCTTTAGACAAGTGTGCACTGTCTCTTTTGCTGGCCCGCAACCCCCACCTCTCTCCCAGAGCATCATAAAGCGATGGGGAGCTGGCCTGCTTCACACTAGGACTCTGAGAGGTTGGGAGAGAATTGGATATGAGGTTAATATTGGGCAGAGCCTTATAAATGACCCGATTGTTATTTTATATAGGCGGCAACCTCCGCATTACCACCTCTTGCCAGAAAGGCCCCATGTCTGGCTGGGTTGTTACGTACGGCAGAGTCCCATGCCTGCTCTGCGGATGACACACTCACTCTGCACGCTTGTGTGTAGGTTTCCTAGGCGTATGCACAGAGCCTGGCTTGCACCAAGCTAAAATGCAGCAGAAACCCAGCATGGCAATTATTTTTACGAATTTTTCCCCTCGGGGGGAATTTCTCCCAGTTTAATTGTCTGGAGGATTGTTTCCTTGTGGGATTTTATTTCAAAACACTTTTTTTTTCCCTGAAGAGGAAGGAAAGAGAAGGTGAAATTTAAAAAAAAAAAAAAAGCACAACTCCTTAAACACACAAACCTTCAATCACATAAAAATTCACCCAACCCTGTGCACTGAAATTAATAGAGGTATTTCCTTGTGCATACGTTTTAAAATTATTTGTCTACAGATACATTCAGAATTGATTATATTAAAGGTGTATAAATCTCATTTCCCTTCCCCCCACTCCTTGGCCTTGGAAATGAATTCAGGCAAACCCACAGAATTTTAAGTTAAGGCAAACAGGGGGAAGCTCATTTTTCTCCAGTTATACATGAAATGGCTTATAATAGCGGATGCTGAGTTCATGAAGTGTATGTTCGACCCCCTTTGATATAAATCCCATCATCAGCTCACAAAGAAATGGTATTTATGCATAAGACAGTGTGCTCCAATGTGAGCCCTATAAATTACAAGAACAGGAATTCCAAATTTATAAGATGCCATTTCTAGATTTATTTTTAACGCTCTCTCCCGCATATTACCAAACAAATGCCACATTAGCCGAGCATGAAAGGCTTTTTCCTGGCATAAGCTACAGTCGTGACATTCGCAGCATAGGCTCGGAGAAGGCTTGAGAGAAAATTGGAAAGCAAAGACAAAGCAAGAGGAGCAGGGACAGGGAAGCCCAAAGGGCTGTGGTTCCCTGCAAGGTGGATAAGATGCTTGTTTGCTCTGGACGAAATACCAATGTTTGTTTCTCCTCCTACACCCCACCCAGTGAGAACAAGTTCAGTTATTTTTTTCCAGCCCTCACTAACGCATTCAAAAGCTCAGGTACCAGGACTGGAGAGACGTGCTGGTGATGAAGAGCTCGTGTGGGGCACAAAGTTGGGGAGCTAAGGAAAGGAGACTTGATCTAGGAAAGGTCATGAGAAGGGGAAGTGGGGTATGAAAAAAATGGATGATATGAAATCCTGAAAGAACCCAAGATCAGTTCTTAGCAACTACATCAGATGGCTCACAACCACGTATAGATTCAGCGCCATGAAATCCAATGCACTCTTCTGGCCCCTGTGGGCTCGGTGCTTACATATTACATATAGACACAAATCATCTCTCTCTCTTTCTCTCTCTCTCTCTCTCTCTCTCTCTCTCTCTCTCTCTCTCTCTCACACACACACACACACACACACACACACACACACACAGAGGGAGAGAGAGAGAGAGAAACTTTAGAACTTTAAAATAAAAAATTCTGGTACCATTCATTCATTTACTTATCAGAAATTTAATAACTACTTAATATGTCTCAACTCTTCAACAGAGGGCCTAGACTCTATTAAGAAGGAAAAAAAACTGGAAATGCCAGATGTTCTGTTCCTTAAGTTATAATAATAATGTTACTAACATTGGCTATCTTTTATCAACCAATTATTATTGACTGATGCTAGACACCATCTTAAATTTTCATGCGTTAAAACCATTTATTCTTCTCATACCCCGGTAGGGATAGATGCTATTTAATGGAACCATGAGAAAACTGAAGTTGCGGGTAAATGCTCCCGCCTAATGAGGGTGGCAGTAACAAGTGTCCCACTGGCTTCAAAGCTAGTGGCTTTAACCCGTGGGCTGAAACGACTGGCTACTCTGAATCAGCCATCCCTCTCTCACATCTGCTCTTCGCTGTTGTCTGTTGGCCTTGGGCAAGTTAGTTAAGTATACAGTGCTTTCTTTTTCTCATCTGTAAAATGGGTAGAAATTCCACTTCGTTTTCCATAGCACAGGGATAAAGACGGAGGACAAGAATACACAACCAGAGGACATGGTTTGCACAGTCCATGTTTAGAATATACCTTATTGTTCATTATGGGGGCCACTTAAGAAGTGCTCTTCTCTCTCATTACAAAAAGAGATGCATGCAGACATCACAGAGCAGCTCTCCCAGGACCTTCACTGAGGAAGAGCTACCTTAGACAAGCGTAGAGTAGATTCCAACTAGCAGAGATACCCAGACAGTCTTAGGTCTTGAAAGTGGGGCCACAAAATACCTACTCCCTTTCTGCTTCGCGCTGAGCTCACCAGCGTGTTCCCAATTTTTTGTCTTCAGGGAAGATTTGAGTGGTGCTTTTGACAATGTCATGCACTTGAGGTTTCTATCTTTCAAACAAATATATCCTAAAGGCCATGATGACTGGATGTCAAATATCAAACAGTATAAAACCCTTGAATTCCAACTACTTAGTAACAGCCCACTCTGCCCAAAGCACGGCCACCAACCGCCTTTCCATCTCTGTCTTTCGAAATCAGCTGTTGTTTTCTCGAGGTTTTATCTCCAGTCTCAGGCATGGTTCCCAGTGGCAAGCAACAGAGCTGGCTGGTACGGAAAAGGAATTTATCAAAAGTCATGGAGTGAAACACTAGTGAGAACTAAGCTTGGATGCCATTAGACTGAAAGACAAACCCCGCCCCCCCGCCCAGTCTGTCATCAAATGGGACAAGCAGGTGACTGTGCTGGTGCAGGGGCATTGATGCTAGAGGTCATCTCTCTATGGATCACACTGCTTCGGAGCCCATCATTCTCTTTTCCAGAAAAGAGTGCCATGCAGGACCCATGATCAGTGTCAAAGTGTTTTCCACTGGCTCTGTGGTTCTACCTCTGGACACAAAGCTAGGAGTCAACGGCCATGATTACCCAGTTCGGGCCTACCCACACCCTGACAGAACAGCTCTTAAAGTAAGTTTCTTTCATCCTCAGATTCTGTAGGCAGAAGGCTTCCTTGGTTACCATGGGATACTATAAGGAAATACCAAGGACAGGGTGGCTTAAATAACAGACTGTATTTCTCATAGTCGTGGAGGACAGAGGTCGAAGACGGAGACTTGGTACATCCAGTTCCTGGTCATGGTCATCTTCCTGGCCTTCAAATGATCGTCTGTTTCCCCAGTCTTTCTTTTCTTTTAAAGACACCAGCCCCATTTTGGATGTCCACTTAGACCTCAGTGAACCTAATTGTTCCTTAAAACCCCTTTTCCAAATATCATTTTATTGGGTGAGGGCAGAACATCCTCATTTTCAAACAGGCACAAACACCGAGGACACAACATCTGTGGTCTCTGTGTACTCTCATATCTCACGAGGAGAAGCTTCCCAGAACCACAGCTCCAGTGTTCACTGCCACCGGCCAAAAATTATGACAGGAATACTTCATATCTATGCAGTCGGATCAGTGATACTCTGAGAATGACTTTTCCTGCCTCTCCTCAGAGCCATTCATAATGTGTGGAGAAATGGGAAAAGTGTTACACTAGAATCTAGTGGGTAGAGGACAGAGTTGCTGGAAAGCATCCAACAATACCACCTAGTGGGTACACACACACAAAAATGGCCTAGGATGCTACTATAACCAAAGTAGTGGGGCCCTGGGTTAAAATGGATGTGTCACACAAGTAGGAACGTTGTCTGGACTTGTACGGTTTTGTGTCTTGACAGCTACTCAAGGAGAGAGGGTTGAATTAATATATACCCTTAACAACCCACTAGATTAATGGCAGAGAGATCAATAGTATGTAATCTCATTTGACTCCTGAGTTATTCCTGGCCATCATGGCTTATAACATATTGCCATGAAGGAAGCAGAGATCTAACACATTGTTAATAGACTGGTTAGATTTTGTCCACTCAACACACATCTAAAGTCATCTTGGAAGAGGGAACCTCAATGAAGGGATTGCCTCCATCAGATTGCCTGTAGCCAATCAGATTTCTTGATTAATGACCGACCTGGGAGGATCAGCCTACTACATGTGGTTTGCATCCCTGAATGGGTAGTGCTGGTGGTATAAAAAAGCAAACTGAGCAAGCCGGTAAACACCATTCTTCCCTGGCCTCAGCTCCAGTTTCTGTCTTGACTGTCCTCAATGTTGGACTGTAACCTGGGAATTGCAAAATGAATTATAAGGAAATTAACTCTTTCTTCCCCAAATTGTTTGGGACAGTGTTTTATCACAGCAATAGAAGGCAAACTAAGGCATTTATCAAATTAATGAAGTCAGTGTCAAATCCAGACAGAGAAATGCCTAGGTGTTCATAAATAGTACAGTCTTTTCCTGTGCTTGCTATCTCTTTCTACCAAGACCTTTCATCTTGCTAAAGCTTTCCCGGTATTTTTCCTCTCTGGCAACTACGTTCCTGTCACCCCTGCCTGGGATGTCCTCTTTCACACTACTCCACAGATACCACTGACTTCCTCTCTCATCCTGCAGAGTGTTGCTGACATGAACTCTTTCCAGAAGCGTTACCCCAACTACTCTAATCAGTTCTGCTATCTGATGCTTCATTCTTAATAACACTGATCACTTTCTAGCATACTTCAGAAACTGCTAATCTGCTTTAGCTGAAGTATTTGTCTTCTCCTGCCAGGAGAATGGTGAGTTTTTAAAAAATAATTCTGATGTATAAATGCTTAGTATAGGAGACCAGCAAATATTTGTTCATTAAAAATTAATGTATAAATCTCAGAATTTGGGGGAAATGAAAAATGCAAAGCTGCCCAACAGACTTTCTAAAGTTTACAGAGCAGCAGACCAAAGGGGTGCAATAGGCACCCCGAATGTCTGGGTTCCTAGCAATGCTTGGTGCTGGGGTTGGAAGAAAACCACTTTACCAACCAAATGTATCCTCCTGAGGCTTCCCGTGCACCAGACAGTGGCCAGGGATTCCAAAAATAAGCTCTGTTTAGGAAAAGTCTATGAAGGAGATGTAGCTATCCAAACTTTACAGATGAGGAAAGTGAGGCTCCTTTTTAAATACTTTCCCCCAGAGCAACAGAATTGGAAAGTAATGGAGAAGCGGAGTGAATTGGGCTTTCCTGATCCCAAGACTACTGCCCCTTACTTGGAAGGGCTTTGAGCTTGGTGTGGTGAGACAGTTTTCAAGGAACATGTGCCAAGTAGCCTAGGAGAGGTGAAGAATTTCAAGATTAACAGAAGGCAAAGTGAGTCACATTGTCCCATGCAGAAGACTTCTCCAGTGTGTGTGCATGTGTGCATGTGTGTGTGTGCTATACACAAGCTCACAATCATATCTAGAAAGCAATACCTGGCTGTTCACCCCAGGCATCAACCTCTCTGCCTGTTTCAGACACATCTGGAATTCCAAAGCATCAGGAGGGTCCTGAGAAACACCCTCACAACATGTGAGTCAGGACATCTGGTTTCTAGACTTGACCTTTTCGCTTTCTTCACTTTGCAAAAGAAGAGCTGTGTCATGCGATCTGCTACTAAGCAGAGTTGCCAATGCCTGAAGGACCTCCAGGTCTCCGCACAGACTGTTCTCTTCCCCCACAACAGCTGGCTTCTCTTCCCTGACAGGTTCATTCCTCACCGCCTAGCTTAAACTTCACTTCCTCGGGGGTTCTCTCCTCACACAGCACCCTGCACTTATCTTAGATTGGATTTAGCACAGCAGTTAAAAACTGTCCCTTTATCTGAATGTTGCTTGTTCTAACTCTGTCTATCCTGCTTGGGCATCATTTCTCAAGAAATAGGAGTTACTTGATTTTTTTCCCTGCTTCCTGAGACCCAGGGTCTTCCCTGCCCTGAAGCAATGCAGGTGTTCCTCATTCTATATTGGGTTAATGGAGGCTGAGCAGAGCTAAGAGCTAGGCTTAGCTTCAGTTTACATTGGGATCTATGCATGAGATATAGTCCTGTCTCTCTCCGTAGTGATGCTTTAAGGCTGGTAGCAAACTATAAAACATATAATCAGAAACCTGATGTGACTCCATCACATAAATATCAGATCTTTATGAGGTCCTCAGTCCACAGCAGGCTTATTTTTCTTCTATCCTTATTCTGTGTCAGATGTAGCCAAAAGCTTCCAAAGTGATTAAGAAAAAAAAATCAAGACTGTGTATTCAGATGACTGAGTGTAAATTCACTTGGTAATGTTGCTTGAGAGGGTGCGTTTGCAATCCAGTGTGGCTTCTTTCTTCAGCAGACTCAAGGTCAAAACCTTTTGACCCACTTCAAGAGTTCAATCCTTGTTCCAGGGATGACTGACAACAGCCAGTGTTAATCAAAATACCCTTGGACTTGAATGCTAGCAATGCTTGTCTCTGTGGAGAAGAACACACACTCTCATGGTGACTAGTTTAGACATGGCAGCATGTAAGTGTTTTATTGTCATAAGACACTCAAAATTAACTCCAAAAAATCAGTAGATACAAAGGATAAACAGGTTAAGGAAAAAAATCAGGGAAACAACACCCTTCACTATAGCCACAAACATTATAAAATAGTTTGGTGTAACCCTAACCGAGCAAGAGAAAGACTTGTATGGCAAGAACTTCAAGTTTTTGAAGAAAGAAATTGAAGAAGATATTACTGAGAGAGGCAACTGGGATCAGTGGGGCAGGGCTCATTTCTGAGAAGAGCTAGAAACCTAGTGCAATAGAAACTTTCAGGAAGTTAGGAGGTTGACCCTAGCTAAGACCTCTAGCAACGGGGGATTTAGAGATTGAATTGGCCATCTCTTGTAACCAGGTAAGACTTTGAGTGGAGTCATTTAGACACCATCCAAGTACAATTTGTCTTGCCAACAGGATGTGCTGGGGTAAAGGAGGTACAGAAACTGTGGAAGTGGCCAGCCAATGACTGGTTCCCCTTGAGTCCCTTGCTATGAGAGGGAGCCCGTGACTGACACTGTCTGGAGGGCCATGACCCAGAAGCAGAATAGCCCAGAGACCTAGGACTGAAGCAAACACGATTGGCAAAAAGGAAAAAAAATAAGTCCGTGAAATGATTCCTAATGATATTCTGCTATAACCATAGATTGGTGACTAGCTCAATGGTCATCAGAGAGGCTTCACCCAGCAACTGATGGAAATAGATGCAGAGACCCACAGTCAAACAGTAGGCAGAGCTCAGAGAATCCTGTGAAAGATGGGGAGGAAGGATTTTAGGAGCCAGAGGAGTCTAAAATACCATAAGGGCTCATAGGGACTTAGAGACTGAACCGACTAGAATGGAGCCTGTATGGAACTTACCTAGGCCCTCTGCATGTATGTTATAGTTGTGCAGCTTGGTCTTCTTGTGGGCTTCCTAACAGTGGAACAGGGATTGTCTCTGACCCTGTCACCTGCCCTTGGGACCCTTTGTTGATACCAGACTTCCTTGTTCAGTCTTAACAGAAAAAGAGGTGCCTAGTCTCACTGCAACTCGATACACCATAGCTGGTTGATACCCTTAGGAGGTCTTCTCTTTTCTGAAGAGAAATGGGGGAGGAGGAGACGATAATGGGGGAAGTTGGGAGGTGGAGGGAGAGAGTAGGAGGAGAGGAGGGAAGGCAAACTGTGGTTGGGATGTAAAAACAACAACAAAACAAATATAAAAAAGACACTCAAATTACTTTATATGGTTGAAATTCAAAATGTCTTGATTGTTGTAAAAACAGTTTTTATCTCATTGTTCTTGGAGTATTTGGCACAAACATCTTGATATCACTCATGAGCAAATGATGATTTTTATTGATAAGTTTTTTTTTCAGTCCACTAGGCTATCATGTCAGAATGTTGGGCTCACATCTTTCCCTGTGACTGCTGTAGCCCTAGCAAACACAGCTGCCCAGAGCAAGGCAGTATGATGGGCATGCATTCTAGCTTTCTCAAGAAAGTTTCTATTTGCTGTGTATAATCTTGGAGTTCTTCATGGCCTTTTACGCTTGAAGTGTTCCAAGTTTGGAGATAAATGCTCTAATAACACATTTATTCAACTAATACCATGAATGAATTGGGAAAGAGATGACTCCTGCCTCTAGCACCATCGAAGGTGTGTGATGAACTGATAAACTCTCTGGAAAGAAACAAAAGGGTTGAAGAGATTTCACAGTGATTAAGAAAATGTCCTGCTTCTCCAGAGAACCTGAGTTCAGTTCCCAGCATCTATACTGGGTGGCTCACAATGGTCTGTCACTCCAGTTTAGGGAGATCTGGTGTTTTCTTCTGGTTTCTGTGGGTACCAGAACATATTTACTGGTATACAACATATACAACATGTACATAAGTGAAAACAAAAATAATTCTTTAANTAAGAAAGAAAGAAAGAAAGAAAGAAAGAAAGAAAGAAAGAAAGAAAGAAAGAAAGAAAGAAAGAAAGAAAGAAAGAAAGAAAGAAAGAAAGGAAGAAAGATTGCAGAACCACTGAGATGCTACAGTGGGTAAACGTACTTGCTGCCAAGCCTGGCCACTTGAGTTTGGTTCCTGGGACTATGAGGCAAAAGGAGAAACCCAACTCCTACAAGCTGTCCTCTGGCTTTCACATGCTGTGGCACATGTGTGCACATGCAAACATCATAAAAGACACTGCACTCATATGACCTGGCCTGGCTGACTTACTGTGCATGTGACCTTCGCAGTGTATGTGATGGAAGTAATGGTTTCACTCCCATCTCTTGCCATCTTGAAATTCTCCGTAATTCTTCAACAAGAAACCTGGAATTTTTATTTTATACCAAGTCCCAGAGTTTGGTGTATCTTTCAGAAGATCCATTAGTGTAGTTGAAGTTACTATCTATCAAATTCTATGTGTATCTTAGAGGCCTAGAAAGGATCTTGAGCAAGAGATGAATCTGAATGCATGACTTCAATCAGGACACATGATTAAAGTACACCTGTCAACAAGGATACATTTATCTGAACACAAAGGGGGAAATTAATAAAAGAAATAGTGAAAAAGAGTTTGTGGGGGGGGGGCACATGGGTGGGATCAGCACTGAAAAGCTGTCTAGGATAAGGAGAAGTTTATGAAGGAAACCTAAAAAGAGAAAACAGAGGTGCACCAATTGCCAGGATTGGTGAACGTCATTTCCATGCTGTTGCCCATGTCTTCCTGGATTTGCCTTCGCATACTCATTCAGTAAACCTTGTTGGGACACAATGGGATATGTGAGAAGAGAGGAGGTGACAAAGTCCTCTGAGCATTCACAAGAGGGAGACAGCCCTCCCAGCTGGTGAGAAGATATTTGGAAGAACTGGTATTGTCATTGGTCCTTGGGAGGGGGGACTATCTTGGACATAAGGCGACAGAAAGGTTTTCTGATGGGAGAAGACAGTGGGGACAAAGGTGTGAAATAAGAAAACCTGGGGGGGAGGGGATTATAAAGACGAGTGCTGAGCTTCATTCCACTGGAGAACAGGACTCTGGAGGAAGAGCCGTGGGTGGTAGCGCTTTCATTTCTCCCTCTATCGATTCTTTTCCTAAATATTTCAGAAGAACAGAAGCCACAGTTTGGAGAACGGCAGGCTGAGCCAAGGAACTGGTCCTTGGGGACAATCTTATCTCTGTCTTACACTGTGATGTATCGTGATTCCCAGTGTAGAGACTGTCAGTCAAAGCAGGGTTGAGTCATACGGCAGAGATAAACAATTTTCACATTTCACTGGCTTAAAAAATGTTAACAAGGTTTATTTACCGTCTGTGCTGTGCACCCAAAGCAAATCAGCCAGGGTTCTGCTTCGCTCCAGGCTACCTTCAGCTAGGGATCCAGGCTCAACAAGCCTACCATCTGGAGCTCTGCTGGTAGCATTCAGAGACGAAAAGAAAAAGAGCAGCTATGCACCTGTCTCCTAGAAGCTTTGGCCCAAAGGGAATCCAGGTCACCTCTATTCACAATCTCATTGGCCATTAAAAATGTTATGAGGGAACTCAGCAGGCTGGGAAGACATAGTTGCCATATTGCTAGTAGAAGTGATGCTGGGAATATTGCCAACTAATGGATGGCCATGATGAATATTATAGAGTGGCTCAAGTCAATTTGTTCTAAGGCAACCTTATCATTTGCTATAACCAAACACCCGAGGATGGGCGTTTGTAAGGAAGAAAGCGTTAGCTCACAGTTTTGGCACCAGCCTCCGCTCAGTTTAGATGATGTTCCCCACGGTAAATCACATCCCCATGGGTGGGAGTATGAGTAATGGGAAGGCAGAATGCTGAAAGAGAACAGTGATCTACTCTGCTGGGAATTTCCCAGCTTGACCAGCATTGATTCCCTCCCTGGGCAACACCTTGGCGTCCCAACTACTCCCCCTCCTAGTGTTGCTGGCACCTTTTAACTCAACACACTGGGGACCAATCTTCTAGCACATGAATTCTTGGGGGCGCATACAAAGACAATATCCAAATCATAACAATACAAATAAGTACTTGAATTTATATGAATTACAATTCAGTAAGTAGTTTTTACTTTGATGTTTTGGCAGGTGAAGCTGATAATCAAATTTATTTATATGCTGGAATGAAGGTTTAAAATAGATTTACCATGGAACCTCTTACATTTAGTTTCAAAATTAAATTCTTGGTACATCAGGTATTCTCACCCTTCTGGCTTTTTTTTTTAACCGCTCTGCACCGATGTTTATGGATTGAGCAATATGATCAAGCATTGTTTCAGTGTTCCTCTTGAATTTGTCTAGTTTATGGCTGCAGCACCACCCTCTCTTCTTGTGCTCCTGACAAACATCACTAATCCACCATGGACCGCTTTTTTCATTAGTTCCAGTTTGAATCCACACAGTTTAGTGTTCCAGTTAGCTAATGTCACTCGATCAGTTTTAAAATGAAAGTTAACCACGTTCTCGGTGGGGTATTTAAGATGAGGAGTATTTGTGAGCAAGCAAGCAACATAGCGTTAGGATACACAATGACTCAATTTCATCCTTTAAAAAAAACAAGTACACCTAAGACGATCACCGACTTAGTCTAGGTACTACTGTGGAGCAGAGGATGCTGGGAGACAAAGGAAGGAAGGTTTCTTTCTTCAACAGAACCAACATTCTCAGGCTATTAAATAAGTATGTTCATGTGAGTATGGGGTTCTGAAGGTAAAAAAGAAAAATAAATTATATTAGACGATAGAGAAGACTAAACTTAAACTGGAGAATACGGACTTGAAAGTCCAGAGAAAGAGCCAAGAACCCAAACCATCCCGGGGTGGTGCCATAAAGAAAAATGAAAGAAGTCCAGTCACAGTAGCGAACCTGTCTTTATTCACACCAATCATGAAATCAATTGATCAGATTAAATGTCTTCTAAGTCTTGATGATGACATCCTTCTTGATCTGTTCACTAGCATATTCTTCATTCTTCAGTTATTCACTGAGCACTTACTATGTATCAGATAAAAGACAGTTAAAGGGAGCCTCAATGTAAGAGGAATTACTCCCTTCAAAGAGTTCCCAGGTTAGGGTCAGGGGCCAGATAAGGACAAGGAAGAGAGGCAAAAAAATATAATTGCCAGACAGAAATGTCATGACAGTGGTGCCACAGAGGAAGGGCTGATTACCTTTGGCAGCACAGGGGCAACTGCACAGTGCTGACGAGTGAAAAGAAGTTTTCCCGAGGAAGAGAAAGCCTAGCACACAGAGGCAGAGGGAGCCTCCACCCTGTAATAGACAGTGTCTGGAGCATTGCATGCAGTTTGGCAACTTGGCAAAGATGAGATAAAAGATGAGGTCAGGACACTGTAAAAGTACGGTCCATGACCATCAGAAAGGTCTAGGCTGGACATTCAAAGGTCAACATAGGTGTGGGGAAATATTTATGAGCACAAGGTCCTCCTCCCATTGAAGAGCCCTCTAATGCTACCCATTTCACCTGTTCAGACAAATCATCCTCATTTCCCTTGTTCTGAGCTTCAATGTTAGATTCCTCTCTTGTCCATGGCTCTTTGTCTCAACTGCAACAAAATATAATCTTTCCAAAGGCACAGTGCATACTATAAATAAAGAAATAAAATACTCTTCTTCTGGGAGTTTTCTTCTTGGTGAGTGGCATGCAAAATTCTGTCTTTAAACTTGATCCACCAACCTCTACTGCACCATTGCACTGGTGTCTGCAGGATAGTTGGTGACAGGAAGTACTTTGTAAGTTTGTGGAACTTCGCCTTCCTATAGGCAAAAGGAATTGGACCTAAAACCAAGACTTCAAGTGTTCCCAAGACTCATCATGCAGAGGATGCGGTCTACGTCCTGCTCATTGTCGGTGTTCAGAAATTCCACTAACTGACTTAGGTTGCAAAGTGGGGAAGCTGCTTGTGGCACACGCCTACCTCCTTTCTGGTCCCCTTGGAGACTGACCCTCTTGGTTTGTGGTGTGTGTGGTGAAGTAAGGCTATACACACACTATACCATTTCTCTCCAGCTTTTAGAGAGACCCTTTTCTTTAGAGCTCTTACAAGGCTCGACTCAACTAATTTAATTCTGACCAATGCGATAGAACTAGTCCTTAAATCATCTTCTCCGAGTCTCTGCCTCTATGATACCTGACAGACATGTGTTTCTGTGGTATTACATAAGCAGTCATGAGAGACACACTTCTACAATGCAGGTCAAAGACCTTTCCAAGTGTGTGCATGGCATTGACTTCTCTGATACCACCTATGGGAAATATGGTTCTTTCTAGTAAGATTTTATTTTTTCTTTTCAAGAGACCATCCCCTCTGAGACTTTAATCCCAGTTTTACTGTTCTAGTAGAATGAGTCTGGTTTGTGTTCCATCAGCAGAATTCACAACAGTGGTCACATTGCAAAATGTGGTTTCTGTCCCAGGAAGTATGAAGAAAAAGCAGGTAGGAGAATCAGTTTTAAGATACATTTTACAAAGGATGGAAATAACAATCAAGTAGGTATCACCAATATCTTCTCAGGGAAGACTAAGGGGGACGGGAGGGAATCTGCCCTGAGCATCTCCCGAAAATCCCAAGCTGCCCTGTCCCAACACCTGCCTGCAGATTTCTTGTTACTAAAGAGCAAAGGAGCTCAAAATGACCATTCTTTTAGGAAGGACCTTCCACCTCATCGCTCCGTCCCAGGATCTCCATTGTGGTTTCCAGGGAAACATATAAGGCAGGACTCAACCTCTAAAGCTGTAAGTCATTTTCCATAAGCCACTGAGCAGCCAGCAAATGTTGATAAGTTTGACTCAGTACCACCCAGGAGCAGAACTCTGTGGACAAAACATGGGAAGCTTCCAAGTTTATGACACAACTGGTCACACCCTACTATTGCTCATAGAGGAGGTTCAAGGTCTGACGGAGAAGAAAGACTTGCCTCAATGCTGTCCTCAGTCACTGGGCCAGACGCAAGCTCTATACTTTCTCCAGAGTGGTTTTTTTAAGACTTCTGCCCCTGAGGTGGCCATGCTCCATAAAGGATGCTTCCAGTGTTACCCTTTACAAGCCGCTGTCCACAGAAGCTAATAGATCTGGTTGGCACTCTGCTCATTTGCTTGTAAAAGGACCTTCCAAACCTTCTTTCCTCCTCTGAACTGAAATGCCAACAACAAAGGAATTGGTGGCAGCTTAAACAGAAGAGTTTGGAACATGCAACCTTTTCTTCAGGGAACCAACGAACTCCTCTCTGTGAAGATAGTGACCAGGTGATAGTACAATGGGGCGGGGGATTCTGATAGAAGGCCACGGAAGGTGGATGTTTGTTATGTCTGCATCCAAAAAAAAAAAAATCTGAAACACGCCCAGCTTCTCTCTTCGTGGCCCACCCTCTGGGTCTTTCTGGGCTGCTGTCAGCCTGACTTGTCTCCCTATTTTTACCCTGACCCATTTCCAATCCACTCTTCACTGGCAGCTCAAGTCATTGACTTGGAACTAGTGCATTCATCTTTCTTGGCCACAGCTCTCTCAAGACAGAGAAAAAAGTCAATTACCTGCTGTGGTCATGAAGGCACTGACCCCTGCTTGCCTCTCTGTCCTCATTTTGTTCCATTTTCTTTCATTTGTTACCCCAACCTTGTTGTCTCCCTGTGTTTGAAGCCACCCAGGGCTTCTCTTCTGCCAGCCTATGGCCCCTGCTGGCTCTCATCTCACAGTTGGGTTCTCTCTCCTCATTCCTTCCCTTTAGCTTCAGCATCACCTTATCAAAGAGGTATTCCCTGGCCACCCTGATTAAAAGAAACCTGCCGTCCCTCCTCACTTGCTCTCCTTGCTCTTGCAGCAATATACCTGGCATAAATTGAAGAAAGAAGAGATCATTCTGGCCATAAGTTCCAGGGTTCAGGGAAAGGTGTGTCAGCTGTAAGATAAGGCAGTTGGTCACATTGCATCTATAACCAAAAAGCAGAAAGAGAGGATGATGGTACTCAGCTGGCTTGCATCTTTTTATATAGGCTAGCAGCCCAGCCAATGGAATAGGGCCATCCACACTTAGGGTGGGTCTTCCCACATCAGCTAATACAATCTAGAAACTCACTCACATGTACACCCAGGGCATGGCTCAGAACCAGGCCAAGTTGATATTCACATCAACTACCACACCTCCGCTTTTCCATCAAGCCTTGCCTTGGATAGACTCCATCTGGGAAGAGTTTTCTTCTAGCATTTCAACCCCCTGATAGCTTATAACTGCCATAAAGGGAAGGCCATGGTGTTCTTCTTGCTCATGGACTCTCCTCTACCCAACACAGCTCTTGGCACTGACAAAAGATGGACAAATGATCTCCTTTTCAAGTCCCCATTTCCCTTTTGCCTTGGGGACGAAAATGCACATTCGTCTTAAACTTGACAAGATGACACTGTACAAGAAACAGTTCTCAGTTGGTGCCTAGCTGGGAACAAGTGTTCCAAGAGTTGAGGTGATGGGGCTGAAGATACATCACAATTTGTTAGAGTGTTTGCCTAGCATTTACAAAGCTCTGCGTTCTAGCCTGTAAGACCCCCCAAATACCAGGTGTGGTAGTGCATGCCCATTATCACAGGACTTGGGGTTGAAACAAGAAGATCAGAAGTTTAAGGTCATCGTTGGCTACTTACTGAATTTGAGGCCAGCTTATGCTACATGAGACAATATTTTTAAAATATTGGGTTTGATTGTTGGTGACATCATCATCGTCATCATCATTGTGGTTCACCTACACATGACCTTAAATCTTAATTGAGTGGTGCATAGGTCTTCTATGCCTTTCTGATGGTTGTGTGAGTGTGTGTGTGTGTGTGTGTGTGTGTGTGCATGGTACGTGTGCACTATTCTCTCATTTGCATCATGATAATGCACAATCCCAGCCTTCTGTTCTATTCGTTTTTATACCAGACAGCATTTCGCCACAAAGAGCGGCTGCTGTTTCTCTAACAGCAGTCACACACTTAATGCTTCAATTTCCACATTTTATTTTATATGTAATTTAAAGCCCGTGGTGCCTTAATTGTAAAATAGGCCTTATTAAAATAATAGTTTGAAAACCAGTGGGGCTCCCTGTGCCAAGCAATGAGGGTTTTTAGTGTAACGGCTGTTTACTAGGATTTAAAGAGAGACACAACCCAAATAAAGCTGTAAAGACATTTCCAGCTTGAGTGATGGGCCAAGGACCAGCTGATAATTAAGCTCTTCCCCAGCCCCCGCACTGAGGTTTTTTTTTTCCCCCTCTTTCTTTTGGTGCTGTCTGGAGCTTTCCTTAGCAATCCAAAGCTCACTCTTTACTGCTTTTATGATTGATGAGGCGGGGAGGATGCTTCAGTACGCGGTAGCAACGCAGGGCTTTGATTAATGATGCTGGTGGGGCTCCCAGAAGACCAAAGAGAATAACACTTAACAGGAAGGCAGCTGATGCCACGGAGAGGGACCGCAGCTCCTAGGGACATGGCTATTGTGGGACTGGAGAACGGTGTGCCCAGAGGGTCTTTTATACCCCAACATCACTTTCGCAAGGCCAGGGAGAGGCACTAAAAGTTATTATGTTCCACCAGTTCACAAAGCCAGCACTGGCCAAAGTCCCCTAGAAATCTCTAACACACATGAACTGCCAGCAGTACCTGGCACTGTCTTAGCCATAACAGATTTTCTTCAGTGTGATTTTTCTTAGGCAGTAAAAGTCAGGTAAAGAGATTTTATAGGTTAAGAACCTTAGCTGCTTCTACCCTTGGAGCTCGGGCTGTACTCAGACTTGTACTAGATGCTTCTAATGGCTAGGAGGGAGGTGTGAATATTCTCCTTACTTTATGGCTGAGGAAAGCTGGGCTCTCAGTACTGTGTGGTATAGGCCAGGCTCATCTTGAGCTGGAGAGCAACGACTCAAGGCTTTGATGGTTCCAATGCTAGAGTCTGTGCTCTCGGCTCCCTATAAATCCTACACTTCAATGAAGAGAGTCAAGAGTCTCATGGGAAGATTTTAGATTTAGAACACCTGGGTCTTAGTCCCTGCCAGTGTATGAAAGTTCCCATGAGATGCTGGCTTTCTGGGTCTCAGAATCCTTAACTATGAATTAGACAAGCCCTTCCCACCTCACAGAGCTTTCCTAAGAATCGGATATTGTCATACTCAAATGTTCTTGGCAAAGTTAAGAACTCTTATGAACTCTTCGTTCTAGTGACCCCATGCAGAAAAGCACAATGAAGCTGTGCAGAGAAAGAGTCTCGGGTTCTGATAGCACTTCTTACTCCAAGATGTGTGGCTTTGATGAGGCATGGAATCCCTCTGAATCCCAGCCTCCTGCGCTGTTGAGCCAGCTGAACACTCACCTCTCGGGCATCTCCAGATCATCCCATAATAGTGTGTTCACAAAGTGGCTTACATCCTGCCCGGCACCTGTGCCCCTGTATGTCAGCTCCCCTCATCATTCCTTTCTTGTCTTTCCCTCTGAGCCATGGCTTCCTCCTCCTTACCCTCTCAGGGGGCTCAGTGCCTCCCTCTCCAGCTGCTTCTCTGGACCTTTCCAGCATTACAAACTGAAAGGGGAAATATGAGTCAAAGAGAGCCCTGAGGCTCCAGGGCCGTGGCTTTGAAAATCAGTAAGGCTGTCCAAAGTGGCTCTCGCAGCCTCTCCAGGGAGAGCCTACAGCAAGTAGCTGAGCTCTGCACCCCAGCGGAGAGCTCAGAGAAACTCCGTGAGGTGAAAGCGCTGCCCGGGCACCAGGTCTGAGTCACTGACAGGCTTGTGTATCTGTGGTAATCCCTGAAAAGGAATTTAAACACAAGGCAAACCAGACACCCCATTGCCCACCCGTGCCCACAGTGAGGCTCCAAACACCACTCTGCAGTTTTCCAGAGACTTTCACATCCTTCATGGTGTGTGGGGGGGGGTGGGGATGGAGGGAGGTTGCTGTGAATTGAAACGGGAGATTTGCACATCCTTTGGACTAACCTGGACCAAAATTGTAAAGGAGAGCATGAAGGGGTTCACAGAATGTGAGCCTAGATAGACCTGACTTCGAACCATTGTTATGTCATTTTTGAGTTCAGGGACCCCAAGATATTAACTTTTTTTTGTTATATATCCTTCTGGAAAGAAGCAACTCGGTGCATTGTCTCTGAGGGCAGCGGTAAGGTCCAAATACTACATCCCAACTCCTTTCTGTGATTACTGTTTTAAGTAATCCCCATTACTTTAAATGGAAAAAAAACAGAGGATAAAAGGAAATTTTTAAAACTTATATGAAATCTATAGTAGCAAGCATTAAACTGATGTCAGCCAGTATAATCATGTTTGTGAGAACTGCCTGAGCTGTATTCTAGTGAGAAAGAAACCTTGACTTCTCAGTGAATTAATACAATGATAGTTGGTTTCTCATTCATGTAGGAGGAAAGATTTCTCTTCTATCAGAGAGTTGGGATCTTTACCTCTTCTGACATCACTGTATCAATCAACCTGTGCCTCTGAATTTAGCCACAGCAGGGAAAGAGCAGGTTGGAGGAGGCAACATGGCTGACGTCACTCTTGACGTAGCCTCAGCTCCTAGCATGTCTATTCATTGTCTATCAGCCAGAGTTGATTCTAAGGCTGCATCCCAATACAGGGCAGCTGTTGTTACTGTAAACAAGGTAGACAGCCCAATTCATGCTGTTAGTCCAGGGTGTGTCGAAAGTGCTCAGCACTGTGCCTGGCCCCTGGTCAGTGTTGATTGAGAACCGCGGTCAATGTCATGCTTCGGACACTATCCCTGCCTAATTGATTCAGCACACCTCTGACTTGAATCAAACTCTCTTGTGTTCCTGGCCTGTGAACTCTTGTAGGTTCTAAGGCATATCCATTATATTACATTTAAAATTACGTTACATTTCTGTTGCTGTGATAGTAGACCATGACTCAAAGCAACACAGAGATGAATCATCCTTTTCTGCTTATGGTTTTAGAGCAATAAGAATTCAGGATGGCAAGCTTGGAAGTGGTGACTCACGTCTTTAATCTCAGCACTTGGGAGGCAGAGATAGGTGGATCTCTGTGAGTTCAAAGCCAGCCTGGTCTACAGATTGAGTTCCAGGACCATTAGGGCTACACCTACACAGATAAACCCTGCCTTGAAAAAAAAAAAAAAAGAATCTACAATGGTGGGAAAGGCAGGGAAACAGGCAGCTAGTGCAAGATGCTGAGAGATCAAATCTCAACTGTGTACAGGAAGCAGAGAAAGTTAATTGGAAGTGAGCTAGGATAGAAGCCCTCAAGGCCCACCCCCAGTGGTATCCTTTCTCCAGCAAGGCTGCACCTTCTAAAGCTTCCATAAGTTCCCCAGGCAGGACCACTAGCTGGAGGACAAACACCTAAATCCCTGAGCCTATGGTGCGCATTTATCATTTGAAACACCGCACATGGTCCCTTAGTTTCTCATTGCTATCAATGAATCCCTACCTTTGGGCTCCCCCTTCTCCTTTGTCTTGCCCTCACACAGACCCCCTAACCCAAAGACGGCTGCAAGGTTAAGCAATAATGTGTGATGACAAAGGCAACTCTCTGTGTCCAGACCCTGCACCAATTCATCCAGAAGAGAGGCTTTCACCAAATGCCTCTTCCACGGCAGAACACGGGTGAGATATGGATGTGCAATATAGCCCAGAAGTTGGTCCATTTCAGCCTTGATTTTGGATAAGCAAATAGAATGTCAGAGAGATTAGGAAACTGCTTTTAAGTCACACAGATTGAGTGGGGAGAAACCCAGCTGAGCTGAGGCTGGTATCTGGTCAAGAGGCCTCCTGGCTCTCCTCTTGGGGCCTCCGAGGCTGACATCTATTTTCAATAAGTTGTTGCACACATTGTTAACATTTTGTAAGCCTTATCGATGCCTCGTTCCCTTAAAGACAAACCTGATGCATCGATTAATCCGGGTTAACCATGCAGAAGACAATGGCTAACAGACATGCCATTCAGCCTGGAACTTTCAGTAGCTGTAATGGTGTTGTCCTGGCCTCAAAGGTGGCTTCTATGGACATTGTTATTCTGAGGCAAGGATAAACATTAAATATCCCCGAATCATATCATAGCCGTAGCAGATTTCCAATGACAGGAACAACTGGCCTCAGTGGCACTATCCAAACAAGGAAGAAGAAAATTGAATAACCTGAACTCAGAAATCTCATACTCTGTGTGGGGAGCCAGGAAGAAGGCATACATGTCAAGTGTCATGTGGATTCCCTTGCATTAATATTACTTTTAATTCTTGTGTAGTTCCTACTTGCTGGATGCAATGTTGGGGATTTAAAAAACAGGTGTAACTGCTCTACTTAAAAAATAAAAATAAAAACCCGAAATTCCCAACCTGAAACTCCTTGAGCTTGACATGAGGTCACCAAGTAGAAAATTCCACACCTGACCTCATGGCCTGGGATCATGGACAAAAAACACCTGCACTCCACCGCGTGCATTAAAATTGTCCCCAGGCTCCGTGTGTAAAACAGCCATGAAACACAAATTAGCCAGCCCCATTTCCAAGATTTCTCACTATGTAGTTGCAAAAGTTTCCTAAATCTAAGCAAAAATAAAGTAAAATCTGACCATTTGGTTTTGAAGAGCCTACGGGTGTGCTCTCCTCTGAAGAAGATTATTTCTTTCTCTTCCTCTTAGCATCACTTGGTTGCCTATAGCTCTTTGTGTGGGGTTGAGGTCTTCCGTATTCCCCCATCCACACTATTATGCCAATTGCTTTTTCCTGTTCACCTCATGTTTAGGCAGTCATGCTGGGGAAACATACATAAGGGTAACATAATAGAGGGTGAGCAGGTTGTGCATATGGATCTAGAAATGTGTATACAACAGCAACAAATGAGAAAAAGGCACGATGAATTTGAAAAAGAAATAGGAGTTTATGGGAGGGTGTAGAGGGAGGAAAGAAAGGGGGAGAATGATGTAATTCTATCATAATCTCAATAAAATAAAAAAATAACTTTAATTCACAGCTGATACCAAGCATTTCTGACCAAGGTTTCTCCACTCATCTTTTTTCCTCGCATGCATCATGGAATATCAGGATAAATACATCTCATAAGATGACACTGGGGTTTACATGGGCTAAGTGTCTAAAACAGGTCACACAGCAAATGTCAGAGCTGGAATTCAAACTAATCCCAAGATCTGTCCTTCTTACACTACCAAGTAACAAGCTTCTCCAGAAGCGGGAGGTCCTGACAGTGTCTAAGGGGCATGTTGTCTGTTTCCAGAGTTTCCAGGGCAGATCAATATGGCATCTCCGTGGCTAATGCAGCGGCACAGTCAGTCTGAGCCAGCGGGCAGAAGGCTGCCACAGTACACAGTCTGTCTCTACAAAAGAATCTTCACTGGTGTATCTCTGACACCGGGCTTGCCCATAAATATTTTATGTCAAAACTGCAGCATCTTGCAGTAGGCAGATAAAAAGAAAGGGAAAACCCCACAGAAATCAAAACTTTATTGTATATACGTGTGGAAGAGAGACATGTGTGTGCCACACCACAAGAGTGGTCATCAGAGGACAACTTGTAGGAGTTGATTCTGTCCCTTCACCGTGTCAAAACTATTTCAGTATGATGGACTCAAGTCAGGATGCAGATTTTAAGGCTCAGAAGGTGAAGGGATTTGCAAAGGGCCTTGTGGCGAGAAAGATGACAGATCACGGTCTTGAGCTGGTCCCAGTAACTAACTCTTTTGGGAAGAAGCAAACCAGTACATATCTGGAGCTCAGCCGACCATACAGGCTCTGCCACAGCTCTTCAGCTTGGCCAGCACAGCGAGACAACAGCCACACTCAGTATGTAAGCAAATGTGTGTGGATGAACCCAATACACTTTGGTTATGATTATGGAACACACTGCCTGCTCTGTGCGGAGCCCTGGTTTAGAAGCAGTGCTCTCTGCCAGTTTGTGATGTTTTTACAGGAACAAAGGTGCCTTCTGAAGGACAGATGGCTGGGTAAACCTCTTCCACTGAGGGAGAGATAAAAGATGCTAGTTGGGAAGTACTTGAGGATTTTATAAAACAAAGCTCATAGAAACAAGAAAGGAGATATTGTGTGTTTTTGTGGTTGGGGAAGAAATTCAGGAGGATGGACAGAGAGGAAGCAAAAGTAAGTTGAGGGTAGATATGCAGCTTGGTGGTATACATAGCATGTGCGAGGTCCTGGGGTTGATTTCTAGCCCTACCAAACAAAACAAAACAATTAATGGGACTTGACACAAGGACAGTGCCCTGATGATGACATCAATGTGCTGTGGACTGGGAATGTGGAAAACATAATTCTGAACCCCCCTTCCCAAATTAATATACTTTGGGAGTAATTAGACATGACAGATGACATTGTAGACAAAGTCACCAAATGCTACTAATTGGTACACATTGAAAAGTGGTTAGTTTTATATGCGAATTTTACTTCAGTTAAATTTTTAGTGTGCACCCATAGTTAAACTCTTGAACACCTTAAAACTGAAATGGCATGGCTCCTCCATATAGCTGATTTACTATGTTATTTCTTGCTTTGGGTTTCAAAACAACTTAGGTTTCCCTTGAGCAGATGAGCAAATTTTTTGCACAGCCATGTGGCAATTTTGTCTATTTTTCCTGCTTCAGAATTACACAGGTTTACGCTTAATCTCTATTGTCTTTGGACCTGAGTTTCCCCATCAGCAAAGCACAGGTCATGATGTATCTACTGTGGTTGGGAGCCCTCAGAAAGATTTAGTCTTAGTCTCCTTGAGCCTCTTAAGGAAATGCTAGAAACTGGGGTGGGAGATAAAAGGGGGTGGGGCTCTGACAGATATTAACTCCTCACAGTTCTAGACTCATGGTCAAGGAGGTAGCAGATGTGGTTCCTAGTGGGGCCCTGATGGTGGATTTCATAGACATATGGTTTCTTGTGCAACACAGCCTTTCCTTGGTGCATATGTGTAGAAAAAGGAAAGAACTCTGCCATTCTCTTCCTGTAAGGATATCCATTCCACCAGGAGGATTCACCTTCATGAAATCATGCAAACCAGGTTACCTTATGAAGACCTGAGCTGCAAACACCATAATATTGGAAGATAGAACTTCAGCATATGAGTTGAAGAAAATGCGAACATTAAGTCCACATAACACATATTGTATAATAATTATCCGAAAATATAGGTTGATAGCTTCATTCATGACAAGCCTATGTTATGTAGTCCTTTACCTATTTCTGTGTTTTTTCTTTTAGTTTATCATTTTCTACTAGTGGGTTTTACACAGCATAACTTGTTTTCTACTCCAGAACAAATTTCTCTCAAAATTTAGTCACTTAAAACAATTAGCGTCTATTATCACACAACCAGAATCCCCTAATAAGGCAGCTATTGATACTTGGACTAAAGCTGTCATCATCTGAGAGCTCAGTTTATGGACCAACACTCTGGTATGGCTGTTGACAAGAAGCCTGGCTTCCTTGACAAGGGAATAACATCACTATGAGACAATCATTGGTCTCCCCCAAAAGTAAGTCATGAGAAAAAAAGACAGAGAAGATGATCATAGGGTCCAAGTCACTTAGCTACTGATAAGTCTGGCTCACACTATGGAGATGGTATCACATAAGAGGGTTTGTTATCGAGAAGTGGATTCACTGGGCACTCTTAAATTAAGAGTGGTTACCATAGTACCTTATCAGCATGAGTTCTGTTGAGCCAGTGATGAGGCAGAGGGCATTTAATTGGAAAGCCTATCAGGAAACAGGAATATATCAAAGTACTATGTATATAAAAGCATAACAACTTGCTGGGATACAGCATTGAAGGACATGGCAGAGTAGGTTATGAGAGCCATTTAACTGAGGTACTTGAGTCAAGAGGGTAGAGTGGCAGAAAAACACTTCTTAGGAAGCTGCATTTTAGCTGAGAGCTAAAGGATAACTGTTGGGTAATGTTCAGTCAAAAATATGATGGTTGCCTTGAAATATTATACATAGAATTTTCATATTAATAAGCCGTTCTACCACTAGGCTTGTCCCTCAGAGAAATGAGAAATTATGTATGCAACATCTCATAACCCAAGTAACACTACTGCAATAAAGCAGAAGTAACTCAAATATTCATCAGTTTGTGAATGGACAAATATATTATGGCATACTCATAAAATGGAATATTGCTTGATTAAAAGGAACTAAGTGTTGATGCATGGTCCAACAAGGAGGAACTCCAAACACAGGATGATAAATCAAAGAAATCAGGTACAAAAGGCCACTCATTACCTAAATCCATCTGCATAAAATGTCCATAGTAGGAGATGCTATTGAGGGAGATTAATTATTGTCCCAAGGAGGGAATGTAGGGGTATAAGGAAGTTCCGGAAAGTGACAGAAAGTGGGGGGGGGAGGGAGGGAAAGCATGCATGCGTGTGTGTCTGTGTGTGGAGGTCAGAGGTGCATGCATGTGTGGTGTGTGGAGGTCAGAGGTGAATCTCAGGCACTCTTGTAGGTGATGTTACCTTTTTGTTTATTTATTTCTTTATTTGTTTGCCTTGGTATTCATAATCTTTTATTAGCCTGCATCTTGGCAAGTAGATTAGAATGGCCAGGAGCCAGCTGCAGGAATCTGCCTGTCTCCCTTTTCAGAAAGAAGTAGGATTACAAGCCCAAGACAACTTACCTAGCTTTTTGTTTTTAAACTTCTTTTGAACTTGAGTTTGAGGGATTGAACACAGTTCCTATGCTTTTGGGGCAAGTACTTTTACAACCGAGTGCACAACAGTACTTGTTTAGAAGTAAAAAAAAAAAAAAAAGGATTTGAAGTAAACTGTACCAATAATCACACAACACTGAATGTGCTAGGAACTATTGAAGATGACATAAATTGTGTGGCATGGGAACTATGTTTCAGTGATACTTGAAAGACATCATCATTTAATGGGTAAGTGTGGCTGCCACCATGTCTGATGACCTGAATTCGATGCTTGGGATTGACATGATGGAAGGAGAAAAAGCATGTGCATACACACACACACACACACACACACACACACACACACACACACACTCCATACACATGAATAAATAAATAAACAAATAAATACATATTATGAAAATATATGTTAAAAAAACAGGATGAGGAATTTATTTCCATGGTAAAGAGCTCTTGTGACTCTTGCAGAAGACCTGGGTTTAGTTCGGACTCCACAGCGAGTATCTCATGATTGCCTGTGAAGGGTTAATGACCTAAAGAAAAGAGCCGCAAACAAGCAACTCCCGACTGGATTCATATACTGATAAAAACACAGGCCTTTCAAGAAAGCCAACAGAGTAATAAAAATATCTGTGGTCAGTATAGAAGCCAGGAGACTCCCAACAAGCGGTCCACATGTGATAAGAGAATTCACCCGAGGGCTACAGTGAATTTATGGATAAAACTCTACCCCTGATTTCCCTCTTCTGTCCTAGGAAATGTTGAAGTGCCGACTACCTTGGTGTAGTCTCGGCTCCTGCTTTTCGTTGTTCTAGACAATTTGCTTCCATGGAGATGGTTTCTTTTGCTCCCACATCACCTCAATCCATCCCTGTCTGAAAGTGTGTACGTCTAGCCCTCTTTTGGCCTCCACCGGTATCTGCATATAAGTGGTACACATACATACACTCAGACACACACATGTGTATAAAAAAAAACTTAAAAAAAGTCTCACTGCAAAAAAAAAATCACTTCCAAACCCCTGCAACAGAGGGACTGTTGTGAACAGAATATAGAGTATGAAGGAATGAAAGGCAAAATAGAATGCCTGAGCACAGGGTTGGGCAGCAAAACAGACCAGAAGAGGCAGAGGATGGGCCTGCAGGCGACTCTGTGAAGAATTTCTCATTATGGTAATGGGGTCCTTTGAAGACATTCCAGCCAGGAATCAGTAGTCATGTTTAAAAATTGCCCAAGAAATTAAAACTAAGATTTTTATTACGAATACTAAAATCCTTATTTTATAAAAGTCAACCACCGTCCCCCCTCCCCAAAGAACATATGTGCTAGAGGTTGAGGAAGAGGATCAGATACTGTTTGTCTACTCTCTGATGTCCTAAATAGGCCCCTATAGTTCAACGGGGGCCACAAGCTAGACTTGGCCATGCTCAAATGCAAGCATCATATTACCCTGTTAAGACAGTTTGGCAGCTAGGGAGAGGCCCTTCTTGGTAAACTGCTTGTATAAGCATGAGAACCTGTCCTAGTACCCAGATATAAAATCAGGTGCAGCTTCAAGCTCTTACAAGCCCAGAACTGCAGAGGTAGAGATAAGAAGACCCCTGCATCTGTGAGCTCCATGTTCAATTAGAAAACCTGTCTCAACAAAATAAAGAGCAAGAAGGCTGATGTCAGTCCCTGACTTCCATACACACGTGCGTTCATAATTGCACACACATGCACACATTCACACATACAGAGCCCATCACAATACATATATAGCCACCACCACCACACACATGCACACACCAAGTGCTTTGGAGTCTGGGCCGAACGTAGCTCTTTATCCTTCTGCACAGGGCAAAGGGAAAGAAGTACTTGGTCAAATGTGAATTCCCCTCTTGTTTAGCATAGCTTACATAGGTGTGGCACAGCTGAGGCCGCTGCAGGAAAAACTGATTTCAAGTCCTGGCACCGTGATGAGCTGATTCACGAAAGATGTGCGTCTCCGTTTCTTCCCTCCACATCTGTCGGGTCTGCTTCTAATTTGGAGGAACCCGTTTTAATTTAGTGGTAGGACTGTAAACCCCATTTCTGTGAACATAGAATGACATACTTTGTGGAACAAGGAACCTCTGGCCAAGAAATAACCCTGAGTAATTGATGGCAACTTGCTGCGAATGTTCCAACACACACACTTACCATGGCAAAAGCCCCCCGTATCAGCTGCATGGCAGGCAAGCCTTGCTGGACTACTGCACATTTAAAGACAAGCCATTTCCTAAACTGTAGTCCTGGGAGATTAAGCACAGTGACTACTCTCCATCCTACGCTTGCATGGAAGGCCTTTCTAATCCACGGCTCCCTCTTGTCCCCTACTTGATGGGTGGTTATGGCCCATTGCACAGATTTCCTCATCTTTGGGAGGGAGGCACACCAGGAAGGAGCTTCCACACTAGGGACTGGTTTTGTTCTGGTGAAAAGGACACACTTTTCATCACATTTGCAAAGCAATATTTTAAAATCGCACTCCTAGCCAATATTCGATGTGTGAGAAAGGGAAAGAAGAGGCATTGAGTTACATCACCCTTGTGGTTTAAGAAATCGTTTCCACAGTATGTATACGCTTTGTGAGGGTTGGCATTTGAGAGGAAAAAAAGAGAGAGCAAAGTAAAAAGAACGGAAGTGTAAGACAAAATATAAATTTTCCTCCATGCAATAAAGAATGGGTAAGCAAATTGAACAGCATGGGTAGAACTTCCATGAGATTGGACTCTTCCAGAGCAGCGTTCTCAGCCTTCCCAATGCCAGGACATTTTAGTACAGTTCCTCTTGTGGTGGTGACCCCAAGCATAAAAGTATTTTTGTTGCTCCTTCCTAACTTCAGTTTTGCTTCTGTTATGAAAGATGAAGCCAAAGCCTGTGTTTTCTGATGGTCTTAGGTGACCCCTGCCAAAGGACCATTCAACCCTCAATGGGGTTGCAACTACAGATTAAGAACCAGAAGTCTAGAAAATACAGATGATGGTTCAGAATCACATCATGCTTTTTGAAAATTAAGAAATGGTATTTATCCTGAATCCACTTATCCTGAATCACCACTGAGTTCGTATCATGGTGCCTACAACAAAGTAGGTTTTCAGACTTATTTTAAAATATGCCCCCGAGGAAATGAGTAATTATTGAATGTTTATATGTGCCCAATGTTCCCGTAGGTCATGTGGTATTGGTTATGTCACTCATTAAGTTTATGGGGCGTCGCATGCAGGAGGCACAGGGCTTGGAGTTGGCTACTCCTGGTCCTGGGCTCTTTTCGTACGCTCTCTGCTGCTCACTAGTTGTATGACCTGAGGGAAAATCATTTAAATTGTGTAATTCTTACCTTACTCAAATGGAAACTTAGACAATACTAGGATCCATCTCCAGTGATTTTTTTGGAGGATGAAGGGCAGATTAATTGATATTAAAGGTAAAGGGTGCTTAGAAAAGCTTCTAGAACATCAGAGATGCTCAGTACAGTGGCTACTGTCAGACTGTTAGGAAGTGGCAGTGGGCTGCCTCACGAAATGATTCTTGCAGTAAGACGCCTCAAGGTGTCCTTGGGTTGCCACCTTTATTTTAACATGGGTTTTGTTGCCAGTTTCTTCCTCAAGCTACAGTGAGGCCAACACCACACACTGCTATTGGTTTGGCTTAAGTGCCAAGAGTCCCATTGTCCTGAAGCCCATGTGGGTTTTGTGGGGATTATCTCTACGTGGAAAGTAAGGACACCCCACTCCAGCACAAACAACAGAACATCCCAGATGTTCACTAAGCCTTTAGTTTCTTTCTTTTTTTGACAAACTTGTTTTCCCCTAATAAAAAAGTCCCTGTGTATTTTAAGTGAAATAAAACCTACATGCAACAATAGAGAAGGAAGTAGGAGAAAAGTGGGGAGAACAGAAATGAAGTCTTGAGAGATTCACTGACTGAGGGTGTGGGCTCCATGAGCAGATTCTAGACACAAACACATACTCCACTTTTAAGAACTTCACACTGTTCTAGGCACTAAGAGTCATAAAGAACAAATGTGATCCCCAAATGAATTAGATGAATGATCAGCCAAGTACCCAAGGAAGGGCCCAGACAGGATGCTCTTTGGTCTGCTGGGGTGTGGCTTCTGCTGTAATCCATCAACTCTATGGTTGTGTGAAAGCATCCATAGGCTTTGAGTGTATAAGAATATGTCAGGGTTTTGGTGGGTTTTTTTGTTTGTTTGTTTATTTTTTAATTTTTTTTTTGAAGGGGACTTTTGGTTGCTATGACAAAATGTTCTCCGCTCAGGTCCCTTGCCCCTTGTACCATTTGTAGTTAACCCTCTCTGGAAATGTACTCACAGATACCCAAAGGTATGCTTTACCAATCTTCTAGGTGTTTCTTAACCTAATCAAGCTGGAAGACAAGATGAACCATCACAAATGTGATCTAATTTATATCTGTTTATTTATACATGCAATGTTATATGTATTCATATATAAAAATATACAGCTTATTTTATATTTTAACAAATAATTATGAATATTTTATGCATATATATTAAGTGTATATTTTTTAAAGAAATGGGAGCCAAATTTGACTTAAGCCTACTGTTTGCTAAATCTTAGATTAAATTAGACCAAAAAATTCCATTCCACACTCAGTGCTAGTCAAGGTAGCTTGGCTGTGATAGAACGTAGACGAATTCAGTGATGAGGGCCCATCATAACAGTTTTCAGGGAGGAACGGGTTCTAATTCTAGCGCATTGTAAGTTATGTGGCTTTAGATAAATTACAGATTTTTTATAAGCCTCAGATTGTTCATCTTTAAAATAAAGACAGTCATACTTCCAGTCTTAGGCAATATTATAACATCACTCATGAATGTGAGTAATTGATATTATTTAACCTTGGGATTCAGGGAGACATTACATAAAAGTTCCACGGATGTCTGGCATCCAGTGGCCAGCTTTAGTTCAGAAGGAATGAGGCACAGATTTGAGGGCTGATGGCCCTGGGTTTGAGATCTTCTCTGCCCATTTTCTAACTGTGAGTCCCATATGGCCAGAGACACATTAGTCTCTAAAAGCCATACCTCTTTAAAAATGTAAAAGTCTCTGCATCGTTTTTAGTTTATAAGCCATACGAAACCAAGCTGCAAGCCATATCTGGCCTGAGGGCTGTAGTTTGCTAACCTCCAATCTATTCAACAGAAATAGAATGCTAAGCATGTCCTGGGGCACACAGGCAATGCTATTTTAATTCTCTCTGTGTGTCTCTTTGTCTCTCTCTCTCTCTCATGTGTATACAAACAACACTGTTTGTATGTGTATGATGCATTCACATGAGCATGCATGCAGGTACACATGTCCATGAACATGCTTACAGAGGCCAGAGGAGGACACTGGGTGTCTTTCCTTATTGGTCTTTACATTATGACTCACATAGTTTGGGATAGTGGTTCTCACTCACCTAGAAGCTTGTGAATTGGCTAGATTGACTGGCCAAGGAAATTCAGGCTCCGCCTTTCTCACGCCCTAAAACTTGGGTCAGAGGCACTGGTAACCATGCCCAGATTCTAAAAGAAGTATTGCTGTCTTTATTTAAAAGACAAGCAAGCTGATGCTTTAAAAAAAAATCTATAATTTGTCTATAGCTCAGCTGATGCTTTTTTTAAAAAAAATCTATAATTTGTCTTAAGTCATGTAGCTCACAATAGATGGGACTGAGAATTCTATGTCAAGCCCCTTACATTTGCAGACCAAGGCCTTTTATTCACTGAGCTATCACCCATGCCCCATAATTCAATATTCTTTAGTAGTTGAACGGGGCATGAAAACCACAGATGAGTAATTCTGGTAACAGTTTGTTTAATCTGACAGATTCAATATACTTGCCTTTCTGTATATAATTAGTAGTAAAACTTGATAGGAAGCCACTCTGAATGCTTTCTCGTGTTTTTGTATTAAGCTTTGGATTCCTCTTTGAATTGTACAATCACTGCAGATCTCAGGTGTAAAAAAACCACCCATGACAAGGATGCATTTTGGAAAGGGAAATTCTTTTCCAAAATAAGCACAGCCATGCAACTCAATCAGTATCGTCCCTAGTATGATTCAGGGAGATGTGTGGAAGTTGCTGCGTGTCTGGGAGCATCCTATCAGATTATCATTGCCAATAGGAACCATCCTGAAATGCAAAGATAGTAACGAGGAATGGAGGGCAGGGATGAGTGTCTCTCTCTTTTGTATAGAAATTCTGAGTCTTGGGGAACAGAGGCCTTTCCCAAGCTCCCATGGATCCCTTGGTCACTGCTTTCAGTATCCAAGAAGCATTCTGATGGCTCTTTGGAAATCACTTCTCCTGAGATGGAGAACAGAAGCAAGAGGTTTGGCAGTAAAGCATGGTATTTAAGGAATGAGACATGACCCATGCCCTCCCAAGGACCCTGGATGGGTAAGCAACATCCACCAAGAGAACACCTCTATGCCATGGGTCAGGTTACATTACTTGGGAAACCCAATCCTTCCCAAAGACCTCCTAAAAGTTGAAAGAATACTGTTGATAAAATCCATACCAGTTGTATAGCATAGTGGGGGATCACAGTATACTCCTGGGTTATGGGGATGTAGGTAGGGTAGACAACTGTTCTAAATTAAAAGGAAGAATTAACCAAGAACCTGACATGTGAGCAGTACACTGATGGTTAATAACTGCTCCCTTTCTTCAGTGAGGGGACTGATGGCTTGGACTAATGTCCTTTCCTTTCTTCCCAGTGCTGTGTGTGTTTCAGGCTGCCTAGTGTGCTGAGGTACAGTTGCCCCTAAAGCTAATGCCTAGCCTAAGAGCTGAGCGCCATAGGATACTGGAGACAGGGAATCTGGATGACTTATCTGGGAAGAAGCAGAATTAAAAGGAAAAAAAAAAACGTTCTCGTGAGCTCATGACTTATTCCTGCAGCTGTAGAGCCCTGAGCTAGCCAGATCCCCAAAGGTCACATTCCCATGACATGGTACCATGTTTTGCTGCCCCTGCTGGGAGACACCCTGGCACTTACTAGGTATAGCTGTCCGGAGCCCAGAACACAAGAACATTAAAAAAAATCCCCTCTGCGGTCCTTTGATGCTGTTATTTGAAACTGAACGACTTGGGGAGGGTGGAGAGAACTGTACAAATTGCTTTACTGTGTGACATTCATACATCTGGCCAAATCTTGATGCAAAGGGCTGCATCTTCTTTGTATTTGACTTGGGCAGTCCTGGTAAAGATTATCCTCTTGCCGAATGAGAAAGGGCAGCACCGTGTTACAATTATAGTTACTTTCATTACCAATAAAACAGTGGGAGTGAAAATTAATATTAATGAGCTCACATATTATCTCCCGGGCTACATTAGGACTTTTATAAAGACAATCCTGTCCATATGTGAGCAACAGAAAGTCAAACGTGGAACTACCAAACATTTTACCTAGAAACGAGAACAACAGAAATTTTTTGAGACTTACCTATCCCTAAAATCCCCTCAGCCATGTGCTAGGGACCAGCAAATGTATTAGGCAGAAACCACAGAATAATGACTTTCGACTTAGGGAATACACCATCTCAACTTTGCCCCTAGTCTATTAAAGCAGTCTCAAATGATTCAGTAACCAACTGGTGTGGTTGCGTCCCAGTGAGACATTGTTTATAAAGGCCACACACTGGGACTGGGATGTAGTTCAGTCGATAGAACGCTTGCTTAGTGTGCCCAGAGTTTGATCTTCAGCACCACGGAAAGCCAGGCACACACCTGTAATTCCAGCATTCAGGAAATGGAGACGGGAGGATCAGACGTTCAAAATCACTCTCAGCCAGGTTAGTGAACTTCAGACAAGCCTGGGCTACACGAGACAGTGTCCCCGAAACAAACAAATGAGACCATGCAACCAGTTTTGGTTTTCAGGGTACCTTTCAGCTAACCTCTCCTCTCATCTAATAAGCAACAGCCAAGAAAATATCAGGTAAAGATATAAACTTCTTACAAAGTCATCTTTGTTATCTCAACCTAAGGTAGATTCAAAACGATTATGTATTCAGAACCAGGGTGGGAATTAAAGGAGTGAAAGAGTCCCTGGTTTATGTTCTTTGGGGGAGGGGTCACAAACAGGAAAAGTGGCAGATAATTACACCCAATAGAAGGCAGTGTGAAGACTCGCATTCAAGTGAGCCATTCCATCCACGCTTACTAGCCGCCCACATTCGAGACACAGTTTCAGTCAGTAGCAACCCCCACTGCAGGAGAGGTTTGGTTTTTAATTTTGTTTCATTTCACTTCTTGGGTGCACCTCCAATACACCTAAAACTCAAACCACGAACAATGTCTTGTCCGTGTTAGGTTAAAAAGCATACGGGCAGGTCCAATCTGGCTTTTTTTTTTTTTTTTTTTTTTTTTTGGTAAAAAGCCCTGAAGGATCCATGGGAGTCATTAGGAGCAAAAAAATTAAAAATAATAAAATGTTGGTTATATTAGTGTTGTAACTGGGCATTGACACCATATGACATAATTGGCTCTCGCCTCCCAGCTCCATCTGACTCCAGCATTCTGAAGCCATTTCACAACACCACAGAACATCTGCTGGGGACAGAGCCCTACACCCGGGCCAGGAGAACAGTACGGAGGGCGTGCTTTCCTTAAAGTGCAATAATATGGTGCTAAAAAGTGTCACACATCTAAATTTGTGACAATAATTATATAAACACAGACTAGGAGGCTGTGAGGGGGCGGGAAAGCTGTATCAGTCTTCAAGATGGTAACTCCCGGGAGAGGCAACATGAGAGACTACAATGAAGCTGGTTAAGGTTTCCAGGGTTGGAGTTGAATGTATTAGGAAGGAACTAAGATAATTCTAGTCATGTTTTTACTGCCTTTTCTTCTCCAAGTTTCCCTTACTTGAAGCCAGACTAGTGTATGAACAAGTAGAAATCATTAAATTGGGCATTTCGTTTCGCCCAACGCTATATGCAACCAAACAGCCTTCCAAGCTGCCTGGATATCTTCTTGCTTTCCACTCTTTTCCTAAATTGAACTTGCACAGAAACTTCCAGAAGCAGCATTTAAAAAAAAAAACCCACCCTCAAATATTTCAGGGTGCTTGCTCTGACACAAGTTAAAAGGTATGTGTGTATGTGTATGAGTGTGTGTGTGAGTGTGTATGTCTGTGTATGAGTGTGTGTGTATGTGTATGAGTGTGTGAGAGTGTGTATGTGTGTCTATGAGTGTGTGTGTGTGTGTGTGTGAGTGTGTGTAGGTGGGTGGGGAGTAGGATTATAAGGGATTCACTTGTTTGCAACTTCTAAGAAACTGTAACTATTTGTGGGATCCTGTGGTCTCCAGAGACCAAGCAAAATATCTTTCCTCACAGGTTGGAGTCCATTTTAAACTTAGTTGATGACTACTTACATCCTTGTGGTAGGGGCTACGTTCAGAGGTTTAAGTGAGACTCCCGTGCCTAGATTCCCTCAACAAATAGGTTTGTCCGTGGAGACTAAAACGACAACTGAAAATTCCAAATTCCTTCCTTCATTTCCGCTTTCTTATAGGCTTGTTTGAGGGCTGTGCAAGTGTTAAAACACCACATCTAAAAAGAAAATCTTAGGTGCTTCCAAAACAAGCACTCCCAGGCCCCGGCCTCTGTCGGACAAATTAGGATGTACGATTTCTTCCTCCAATCACACTCATATCATGTCCACAATTTGTCAAATTATGCATCACTCATTTTTTGCTTATTTTTCTTTAAAATGCCTTTTCCCCCACATCCACTTGCATAGAAGTGAAATTTTATATTGCTGCTATTAACAGAAGAACATCTCTACTTGTCATGAAGGCATTTGCTACAAAAACACGAACAAAGAAAACTAAAATCCTCCCTTAATGATCTACTTTGGCCAAGGCACCATGGACAGCCAGTTCCCTCTGCCTCAGGCAAGGGAGGCAAGCTAGCATCACTAAGAGATGCTCTCCTTAGGGACAGTAGAAAGGAACACTGAGACATGAAGGACAACCAACACTGGAGTCAAAACTGCTTAATGTCCACTTTGAATGAGATCTCTGGACTCTTACATGTGCCTTTTGCTATTCAGCAATTTTGGGACTGTTCTGCTAGCTGTCTTTGTGCCTTTGTTTGAATGGAGGGGTGTGAGTGTGTATATAAGTATGTGTGAGTGTGTGTTTGCGAGTGTGTGTGAGTATGTGTTAACCAGAGGTCAACGTTGGATGTTCTCCTTGGTGACCATATATCTTTTTCTTTAGAGACAGGATCTTTCACTGGTCTGAGTCTTGCTGAGTAGGCTAGGCCAAATGTCCAGCAAGCCACTCACCTTTCTCCATCTTCCAGTACTGGCTATTACATCATGCTTGCTTTTGCTTTCATGGGTTCTGGATGATTGAACATAGGTTCTCATGCTTGAAAGGAAAGGCTTTCCTGACTGAGCTATTCATGTTGTCTAACACTGTCTTAAGCTTTAGTTTTTTGTTTTTTGTTTTTTTTTTTTTTTTTGGTTTTTCGAGACAGGGTTTCTCTGTGGCTTTGGAGCCTATCCTGGAACTAGCTCTGCAGACCAGGCTGGTCTCGAACTCACAGAGATCCACCTGCCTCTGCCTCCCGAGTGCTAGGATTAAAGGCGTGTGCCACCATCGCCCGGCTCTGTCTTAGACTTTAAAGATTGCTCGCTCGCACAGTGCTCCTCTTGGTCCTCCTGCTAATTGGCCATCAGGAAAGAGGCATAATCCTTACTTTCATTCTACTGCAGCTATGGGTGGGATGCATGATGTTCTTGGGCCATATGGCAAGTCAATGAGAAAGCTTGCTCCGGTAGTTAGAAACATTTTCATTCAAAATTACACCTTGCAGTCTACTGCCCAGAATGGTGGTGCACCCCTCCAGCCAGCAATGGAGAGACAGAGGCAGGAGGATCTCTGTGAGTTTTAATCCTATTGCTACATTCTCCACTGTGTCTTATCCATTTTCATTCAGGGAGTTCATTTTTCTCCTTCAAATAAGGGGAAAATATTTTAAATGAGGTTCAGCTACTTTTGATTCTACACTTAGTTGACTTGTCCATCAATATAAAGACTGCCATGGCTCACCGAATCTCATGCACATCAATGCTTAAACAGATGGAGGTGGGAGTAGAACAATGATAGGCAATTTGAGATGCCAGCAGTTAGGTGTTTTGGACTCCTCGAACTCAGTCACTTTTCAAAAGAAGCTTTTTCTGAGCCTAGTACTTCTAATATGTGCAGTTCAGAATACTGAGATAAGGCTCCTGAGAAAGGCGAAGGGTGTGGAGTTTAGAACGCATTATATACGTTATAGGGAAATCCTCTGTTGTCAATCAGGATGTCTAAAAGTCCCTACGTCTGCAGACGTAGGTTCACATTGAGTGCCTCCCTTGAGGCAGCAGCTCCATCACGAGGCTCAGTGGCTTTACTTAGTGGAGTAAGTGCTGAGGAAAATGAATTGATCATCTATCCAATTTGGTTATCACATGTGACTGGAGTGATTCTGCCAAGCTAAACAACCAACCCCTGTTATGATGACGATGGACTTGGAGTGTCTACAAGAGCAGAGGAGATGGACTGTTAACTCCATCAGCTGTATAAACAAGGTTTCTGACCAGTGGAAATTGTTAGCCAGTATCCAAGGCAAGGGGAAGGGCTTTAGCCAAAAGAGCAGGGAGTTGCTGATAGGACATACTGTACCCCCAGACTCAGGGGCAAAGAGGCGAAAGGCTCTTCCTGGGATCAGTGCGAAGCTCAGCTGAGTCTGAGGAGGTATCCGCCAAAGCCCAGTGGATGGGGCATGAGCGTGGGGTGTGTTGGTATCAGTGAGCCCTGCTCTTAAAATCCTGTGGAGGTTGAGGCTGAGTCATGGTGCTAGAAAGATCTGTTATTCATTGCTAGGCCTGTATCAGATTTAACAAGGAAAGTACAGAGTGTAATAGGTTTGTAATAAACATCTTTTGGAATACCATCATTTCAGGGGTTTCCAGAAATCGTGAGGACAAAAAGAGCCGTAAGGATGGGTCCGTGTTGTTTGCACTAAGTTAATTTGGTTGGAAAGCTCTAGAAATCAATGATTCTGTGAAAGGCTATGTACAACCCTGTGATAGGGTCAATCACTTTGAAAAATAGCATGCCCATTTGGCTACATCTTCAGCTTATATGTGACCCCAATATGTATTTATGGATAATAAGTAAGTTTTATGATGGCGTGGGCTTTTCTGTGTCACCTTTCTTCATATAACCAGCCACTCACACAGTATTGTCCCAAAGTCACCCATTAACTTAAATCAGGAGGATTACGTATTGACTGAAAAGTCTCCCCCCAGTTCTGCCCAAAGTAACAAATTAAGGAAGAAATTCGATAGAAAGTGCTGGCCTCACCATCCTCATGAAGATGATCCTGGCAGGGAAGCGATGGCATCAAATGTAGCTTATGAGTTAGCCCAGGGATGGCATGGCTCAGTCCAGGCTTTGGATTGTTATTGTTTTATGTGTGTGTGTGTGTGTGTGCGCGCGCGCATGCACGTTTATGTGTGCACAGGTGTGCACATGCGCGCAGAGGTAAAGGCACAACTTTAGCCGTCCCTCCTCTGGCATCAACCGTTTTTATTTTATGTATCTGGGTCAGAGTCTCTCACTGACCTGGAGCTTGGCAAGGGGGCTAGGGTACCTGACCAGTGATCCCCAGAGATCTGCCTGTGAACGGAGCATTGGGACTGCAGTGTGTAACGCCATGACCAGCCTCTTTTTATTCTTCCTTAAAATGTTTTAATTTACTGACTGATTGATTGATTGATTGATTGGGGGTGGGGTAAGGGCACATGGGTGGTGAGTAGCATATTATGTAGAGGTCAGAACCCACTGGACTGGTGATCTCTTTCTATACTTGGGGCTGGGGATTGGACTCAGGTTGTCAGGCTAAACCATCTCATTGGCCTGGCCTTTTATTAGCGTTCATTATTATTACATTTCTTTCTTTAGCATGGGGATCAGAGGGACACCCTACAGGATCAGTTCCTTCCTTCCACCTTATGAATCAGGGATAAAATTCAGGTCATCAGCCTTAGCGACAGACACCTTTGCCCACTGATCCATCTTGCTGACCCCTTATTTTCTTAGAAAGAGCTCAGGTCCTCATGCTTGCATGGCCCCAACACTGTGTTATTTAAATTGAAAAAATAGAAGAGCCAAGTCTACAGCTTCCTTGAAGTTCAGAATACTTTCCCTATGTATGCAGTGCACTAAGCGTGTGGGAAATCTTTTTAAATATTCTAAAATAAAAACAAATTTGTGCTTTTTTTTTTGGACCATCAATAGGGTGTTTAGCATGTCTGGTGGCTGCTATTTCACCAAACAGCTCTCCTTTCTAAGAGAATCATCGAGAATGCAGCTTTTCCATTCCTGACCCAATCTTCCTCGTTAGTATAATGTTTAAATTAGCTCCGTCTTTAATTTTACTAACTAGATTTTCCACAGCAAAAAGATCCTGGAAGTTAACATTGCAAGAAATGGTCCTCTCTTGCTTGGGGAAAAAAAATGAGAATGAGGCGAATGTGTTTTCATGCATAAAAGGGATTTCCTCCTTTGTAACAAATACAAGTAAACAGGCCTAATTGCATCCCAGGGATTTTTTTATTATTATTGAAAACAACATCTACAGCCACACATGCTGAAACCTTATGACATTCTAGTCCTAGCAAGGCCCAGCAGACACACATGCGCACATGAAGTTACTAAGTCACAACTTCCTGCTTGACACAGGAAGTGGCAGAGGGAGGACCAATGGGAATGAAAAGGCCCAGAGAAGTGGTCCATTGAAGTGGGGGCTACTTCTCTAACACAGGACCCTTCCCTGAATTTGCCAAATGAGAAGCTTGGTTCCTGGAGAGTCAAGGCTGGAAGAGGAATGTCTTGGCAGATACTTTTTCAGGCCCTTTATCTCCTTCTACGTCTGAATTTTCAGTTCATTCACTCTCACTCATTCGCCAGCGTTAAAAACGTTGAAGGACAGAAACTAATAGTGCTAATGTCATAGATACTTAAACATCATCACTTCATTTTTTTTTTTGCTCAGTCTAAAACAGCCACTACTATGTTTGCACAGGCACCCAGGAAGCAAAGCAAGCCCAACACTCATCTGGTGTCCCCTCCCCCTCAGTTTCCTTTGACAATAAGTCTGGATGCAACTACAGACTGCTCCGATTCGGACTCAGTATCAAGTCTGGCTGGTTAGAGAGGATACCAAGCTGCCTAGAATATTTCCTCTGAGAACAGGGTGATTCTCTTTAAAAAGGATTTATCTAAGCTACAGAGAAACCCTGTTTCGAAAAACAAAAAAAAAACAACAAAAAAAACCCCCCCCAAAAAAAAAAGGATTTATCTATTCGTGTTCTATGTGGATGTGCAAGCACCTGTAAGTACATTGTGTGTACCATGTATGTATCTGATGCCTGCAGAGGCCAGAAGAGGGCATTGAATGTGCTGGGAACTGAAGTTAAAGGAGGTTGTGAGGCACTGGGAAGGAGTGCTGGGAACCAAACCTGTGTTCTCTGTAAGAGCAGAGAGTCATCACGGCAGACGCAACTAGACACATTTTTGTTTATCACTACTAGGAGGGGATGTCACTGGTATCTAGTGGGCAAGGGCAAAGGATATTGCCAAATACCCTGTGGCACAGAGTACAGTTCCCCTGCAAAGATAACAAGGAAATCACCTAATCAAAAAATGTCAACAGAAAAGATAGTTTGAAAAATCTTCCTCTAAAAATACTTAATTCTGGATTTCAGGAGATAGGTCAGTTGGTAAAGCACCTGAGTTGAAAGAGGAAGGATCTGAATTTCAACCTAATAGCATATGGGTTTTTAAAATGTAGGTGTGATTGTGCACACCTGATACCCCAGCACAGGGGAGGCAGACACAGGCTAATGCTGAGACTTGCTGGGTTTCTAACTCAGACTTCTTTGTGAATTCCAGACCAGTGTAACACCTTGTCTCAAAACACAAGGTAGAAGGCACTGAAGAAGTAACATCCATGATGGGCCTTTGGTGTCTTCATGTACGTATATATACATGAATGTATACCTGTACATACCACACACACATACAGAGAGATACACACACAAACACACACACACACACACACACACAGAGAGAGAGAGAGAGAGAGAGAGAGAGAGAGAGAGATTTCATTCAATAGCTTTACTCACATGTTCCCTGGCTTTGGGTGAAATCATAAACAACGCTTTATTGGCAGAAGTAACTTTGGCTTTCTGCTGATAGAGAGGGTTCATTTCTAGGAAGCAGCTTCTTGAAGTTGGCCAGCCAATCACAGTTTCTTTCATCTACTGTGAGGTTCTGAAATCTCCACCAGTGATCTCTTCCTTCTAAAGAGGAATTCTTCATAAAATACCAGTAGGTTGTTTCTTTGTTTACATAATGCATGTATTAATTATCCTGTATGGGCCAGCACAGTCTTCACATGCAGTATTTGCCTTTCCTCTACTGCCCTTTGCCCCAGGGCTACGCATGGGTCATCATTAAACCAGCCTGTCTCTCTGCATTTAAGCAACCTAGAAAATCCTGTGTACAGTTTTCCCTATGAGAAGCAACTTGGTTGCAAACACATACTTATAACATAGTCCTGACCTTTAAATTGGTACTGTCACTCAACCTGAACAAGAGGATCCTTGCCATGCATGCTGAGTTTTAGAAGATGTCCTGCCCTGAGATCTTGTCCTCGGGCCCACCCATGGGGGCACGGTCATCTGAATTCTGTGTCACTTCTCACTATAGGCCACATTCATTCTGAGTGGCCAACATTTCTGTGAGCATCTCCAAACCCTGAATAAGCCTCTTGTTTTGGTGTGTTCTGCTGTAGAGAAGAAATATATGGAGATGAAATATATGGAGATATGGCATCACAAGGCTGACCACAGGCAGCTGCAGAGGTAATGGGACTGAAAGCAGGGATGGATGTGGCCCCAGAAAGCCATTGCAAGTACACAGGAAGGGAAAGAAGCAGACTGAGGCTAGAGACCATGAGTTATCTCTCTCTTCTTACTCATAATCTCATGTATTTAAAGATCAGAGTTTAGACATTACTAGCCTTGTAGGATGCAATGAATATGGATAGAAGAGAGAGGACATTAACAAGTACTTGAAGCTATAGCTTAATGTATAGATTGCTTGCTCCAAGTGATTTGATCTTTAGGAAGGAAAAATAATTCAAACAAAATAGATAAGCAAATACTGTTACCTTCTCTGTGAGGGGACTCAAGGTCTTTCTCGGGCCTGAGGACCCATGTCTCCTATGTGGGGTATCATAGACAACTTCACAGCTCTCTTCTGCTTTGTGCTCTCTAAGATTCTGGCATATATTTGGACAACTGCATTTATGCACTTAGAAATCAGCCCATCTTAAGCCTAAGATTGTCACGCAATGCCGCAAGAGTGAGCAACGAGAGAAGTCTGTTTATGAGTTTGCTGAGCCTGGGCTAACTGAAGGAAATAGAGAAATAAAACAGGAGATGGAAAAGATGCTATGTAGGGAAAGAGGGTCTCTGGGCAGCTAGTCTGACAGGCTTGTCTTCCTAGGGGCTACAGAGAGGTGTTGACCGTCCTCCTCTCTGGACATTTCTGGAGTAAGAAATGCTTGAAGGGAAGATGAGTACCAAGACAAACAAGGGAGGGGCCGGGAAAACTCTAGAGGGGCAGAGGAGGAGAAACATCAACCACTTTCTTTCCCTCCCATTCTGTAAAACGAGCGAGGACTCTAGACCTTTGTCCCGTTCCATAGCACTTTTGATCTTGGGAAAGTCTGAGAAATGATGCTATTCCTTGTCCTCGTTGAGATGCTGATAAGAGGAGAAAACTTAGAAAAATGCTGCCCTTACACAATGTGTGACAAAACCCTCCAGGCAGGATCTTTCCTTTCTTATCTGTCTGGAGGAGGCACAGACTAAACTTTAGGGAGAATTAGGCAGAGGCTCTCACCGTCTGGTCTCCCTCACCTCTATAGAGGGTCCGGATCACAGTGCCGTAGGACTGGGTTGGGAGAGAATACTACTCCCTTTGAAATAAGCAAGGGTTTGGGGACCTTTTGTCTAGGATCAAGGTCAAGGTGGAAGGTAGTGGTCCTGGGTTATGAGCAGAGAAGTCTCAGAATTACAGACACCCACGACATTACCACAAGTAGCCACTTCCCACTGACGCTGGTGTGAGCCAGCTCTTCAGCTGGGCCAAACACAAGGCAAGAAGAGACTCTGCAAGATGAATTGTCTCTGTTTCTTCTTGAGGGAGAGAGCAGACAGAGTATCAGATACCCTGATGACCAAAGCAGTGGGTGGGTGGGAGTAAAGAGGCCCTGGCAGGGAGTTTCCAGGGTGTGCCCTGGAAGGGCTTCTGTGCTTAGCTCTGAAAAGGTACATTTCCAAGAGAAAATGACACAGCTTGGAAAGTTAGTCACTAATGTAGCGGTCTGAATCTACAATGAGGAAAAGATTGAAGCTGACATGATTTTTATCTCTGATATTATAGCTACTGAAGTAGAGAAGTAATTATCTATTTAAATATTACATCCATTTGAGATTCACTGAAATTTTTTACGATTCTTTCTTAATTAATCTTTGCTCTGCTCTCTCTCCCCCCACAACCTCTGTTCCCAGCCCAGGCAAATAGTTGTGTAATGCCTGGAAGTGAGCTGTGAAGACCAGAGTTGGGGATTGGAAAAATTAGCATTTGGACTGAAGTGCAGTCTCAGGCACTCAGAAAGCCAACGACAATAGTAATCACTAAGGGCAGGGAGTGGAGCAAGACGGAGAGTGCTTGCCGTGTGTGTGTGTGTGTGTGTGTGTGTGTGTGTGTGTGTGCGCGCGCAAGGACCTAGGTTTGAGCCTCTGCACCGCATCAGCCAGAACACGAGTGTCTGTTGAAAAATGTGGTCCTGGGTACTATACCAAGGTTTCTCATTTATGGTCTCTGAATTCCCATGAATTCTGCAGGGTGTGAATCACCGTGCATCCATCTCTCCAACGAGGACATTGAGACTCTTGGTGTGGATGCTGAACATCATGGCCCCAGCCTGTTGGTATACGGCAGACTGGCTTCCTGGAACACTGGTACCATTCACTTCTGTCCTCTGGGAGCTTGTAGCAAAGATGGAGATAGCATACACAGCAGAAAGGTGGGAATGACAAGTTTTGCTACTACAGCATCACTCCCTCTCTGCATCTTCCACCTCACACCCCAGCAGCATCAGGCTATTGTATATCTCTGGCTTCTCCCTTCCTATAATCCAGCCCCCACCCCAGCCCCCCGGGGACATAGTAACCTGAAACATCAGAAAAGTAATAAAAAATCTTTTTCTACCCTTCCCTTCTCAGCAGAAGCCAGCGGCCTCAGAGCCTTGGAGAGGATCACAAAAGCAAGGGAGGCACAGATGCTGTCTCTGCCCTTCAGCCGGAAATAGGGACACTCCAGTAAGATTCCAAGTGCCAGTCACGGTGGATGAGGCCACTATGCTCACCATACAGCTCCCAGGAAACCTAAGCTCTGAGATGCAGATTGTTGACTCATCGTGTGACAGGAAGACCTTTGAGGGGCTGCCCTGGGATACCTAATGGAAACAATAGAGCTGTGAAGACTGAATAAGGTTATACACATAAAAAATACCACATAGTAATAGAAAATATCTTATAATCACAGGGGTCAGAGAGAAATAAAGCAAGAGCACAGAGAGATGATTGAGAGGAAGTGAAGACTGTGAGCAGACACTCATGGTAATGATCAATTAATTCCTTCATATAATTTATCCCTTCAGCCTAACAAATATTCATTGAGCATTGACTATGCTCCAGACACTGTGCTAATATTGAACAGAGGAGTGACACCAAGGAGCACATCCCAGAGCAGGGGCTTCAGAGGTGAAACTAGACGGTCACCTGTGGTCCCAGAAACAACAAACCAGGACATCCAGGGTTAAGGGACTTGTGCAGACTTACGAAGTCAAGAGACATGGGAGAGAAAGTCAACCATGGGACTCAAGGAATGCAGAAATGACCTAGCTTTCGAAGACTGGAACCATAGTGTCTTCTCTCTACAATGCCGGTTGGGCCTTGGATCCTGTGGGTCAGCCTATGCCAGGATCTGTGGCCTGTGAATTATCCCTTGTCTCCCCTCCAGACCACAAGAACCTAGGGAGGCTTTAGGTCTTTTCTTACAGTCAGAGGGCAGACAGAACAAACACCATTAGGCAGATGCTGTTTTGTTTAATGGCTGGGACATATGTAACTGTAAACTGAAAAAGGCATGACAAAAAGAACTACCTATCACATCTCTACAGTCCTGCTTCAGGTCCCATGGACTTGGTTCAGCACCAAATCTTCATTTGGTATTGTTTTTGAATAACCAATGCTAACCTCCTGCCCCATCTCCACAGCTAGTGAACGGCAAGCAGTCATTTGCACACAGGAGCCAAAGTCTTTAAGAAAATGTTTAGATAAATGTTCAGAGTTCCATACAACAGTCATCTTCCAGATTGGTAGCAAATCTGGATTTTCTTCCTAAACAACTTGGAGGCAACTTTTCTCTTATTCGTTTGGTAAAGCTTAGATTCTAAGGCGTCGTGATCCTTACAACCATGGAGGGAAAGGTCAAGGGATTGAGCAATACAATCTCTTGTGAACAGGCAAGAAAACCTAATAAACAGGAGGGTGGCAAAAGATGGATGAGTCATATGGAGGAGGTAACTGAACACACATTTGGAAGGCCACACAGATCATGGGAAGCATTAGGGCTGTAAACAGAACCCACACTGAATCTTTAACTCCGAATCTCCTGGACACATGTCACTGGTTGTGTATTGATTCATATACAGATCACAAAATTTTCTAGTCTTCAAAGATGATCCACAGGCTATGCATGTGGGAAGACAGTCTTATGCCTTCCAACTGTCTACGAAATGACAGGCACAGTAGTACATGCCTCTAACCTCAGTGCTAATGCAATCAGATGCAGGGTGAAGACAGGAGAATCCCCAGAAGCTTGTGGACCAGACAACCCGGGGTGCACAGCAGCAGACACCAAAAACACCGTGCTTCAAACAAGGTGGAAGGCAGGGCTAACATTTGACATTATCTCTGACCTCCGAACACACCATGGCATACGCATCACACATATATAAAACATGCACACGCATCACACATGTGAATGTATGCATGCACACACACACACACAATCCAGGAAAGCCTGAATATGGCTTTTTATGTGTTCCTATGACTATATACATCAATGGACCCCAGGACCTCTGGGCTCCACATATAATAACACAACTAGTCATAGATGGAAAATATTTTTATCTTGTGTATATATGGAGCGTGTATAAATATTTTAACACTTGTAGCATTATTCTTTAAATAAAACTATAGAAAAACTAACTATATAGTTCTTACATTATCTCAGGTATTATAAGTAAGCTAGAGACAACTTAAATGGGAAATGTCTGTCCGTAATTACATAATAAATTGTACATTTAATATAAGTAACTTAAGCATACAAAGACTTTGGTATCTAAAGAGGGTTCTGAAACCAGCCTTTCAGGGACACCAATAGGCAATTGTACCCATATGCCTAATTGTCATGGATAAAAACTAAACCTTTCTTAGTATTCCTTAGAGAGTTTCTCTAGAGGAAACCTATCATAGTCTTTGTAATGGCTGCGCAGAATGGAAGTCCATGCCAGTGGAGTCCTGAGGTGGGTCTTGATGGTACAAAGAAGAGAATTAGGAAGCAGGAACCGGCCCTTGCCAGTAAGTGACAAGAATTCCCATTTTTCATAGTTATCCTCTCTTTATTAGGACAAACCATGCTAGACCAAGCAGAACTACTTGCTAGTTATCAAACTAAGACTTAGCTGCTCAGAGCTTTACATCCACTGTTCTTGAAACACCTGTACCTTTCCAAAGTAGGACACATTTATACCTGACAAAATAGAGGTTAGCTGTTGTGATTAAAGAATTGGCTGGAGGTTGCGAAGTTAGTGCTTGATAGCAACATTAAAGCTCAGATCAATGCTTTTCAACCTTATACTTTATACTAGAAACATGTCCAGGGTGGTGGAGCATTTGCTGCAAATATGGCCATCAATTTTGGTCCCCAGAGACATACAAATAAGGGAAGCTTGGCACCTTCAGGCCACCACCTGCCCTTTTTGTTCTTTGGCCTGAGGGACCACAGTTCTTTTCATTCTACAAACATTAGACTTTACACTGCTATTAGTATGTTCGCCCATCACCAGTGATGCTGTGCACAGCTAGGAAGCATCAGGCCAGCTGTGGTAGCAGAGGGGTCAGGGAAGGTGAGTTGAGCTGAGGTGGTCACAGCCAGCACGTGTATGAGGGGGTAACAGGTTGGCCAAAGCAGTTAATAAGAACTATTCTCATTAGAATACTGTAATTGGCTCCCGCAGGGCATTGGAGGCTAGCATGCTGTGCAGACAGGGAGGAGGGGATGGGGCCGAAGCACTGTGTAGCTTCTGATTTCTCTCTTAGTTTTTCTCCTCTGGGAAGGAGCTTTATGCAGCCTGGGCTCACAGTTGGGCTGGCAAATTCAGCCTCAATGCATGGCAGAGTTGGACTCGTCTGCAGTCTGCCTCTGCCTGCCATCCATCCCCTCTGTTTCCCTCTTAGCGCTCTCTTCATCCTCCACCTGCCTTCAGGAGCCCAAGGGGCTGCATCCCATCCCTTCTGCCAGAGATGAAAGCGACTGATTAGCAGATCTGAAAAACAATGTTGGTATTTGGAAAGACACTCCTTACACCCTGAACAAGGCAAATGGAACTTTAGAAAAAGGCCTTCCTGCGAAGGGTAATCCTTTTGCTTAACCTGAAGTTACACCATAGGAGAAGAGAGAAAAGACACAAGAGAAAAGACACAATCTCAAAATACCCACCCCATAGGACACCATACTCTACTACCCATACATGAAGCAGGGCATTGTCATCATCATGGGGGTATCTGATTCTTAAGAGAAACAAATAGTTTTATACAATCCTCACCCGCCATGGGTTGACACAAACTATGCCACCTGGTCCAAAATTCATTCAGCCCTTCCAGTTTGCTCATCCCTGCCTTCCTGCAAACACTGAAGGTAGGGATGAGCATTTGAATAGCATACTCACCCCTTCCGAGAACCTGGCAATAGTCTGCATTTTGACCTGGGTATGGCTACATGATTTCATACCCAGTAAGGTCTGTGGCGCCATTAGTGTGTTGAAGATTAGTGTGTCACGTTTCTGGTATAGCCCAGGTTTTATAAAGTTTTAAAATTAAGGCTTTCAAAATGCTATTTATTGGCCAACATTTTCCTCAAATCTTCCTATATTAGCAGATAATTAACCTGCCTTTCTCTCTGCATAGCCAAATATTAGCCTGATTTATCAGGGACCAATGGAATCCTGTATTAAGATAAAAAACAAAATTAGAATACAAGAGAGATTCTGATGACTTAAAGTCCGTTTTAATCCCTGTGAGTCTTCACAGCGAGTTATCAGAAATGCAGACATAGAACTGTGACCCACTTCCTTTCCGTCCCTCACCCACCACAAACGCTCTGGGGTCAGAAAAGTTCCAGGGCTTTCCTGGAACTGAAGCTGCGCCGCTACTTAGCACATTTGTCTCAGGTCAGAATGGGCACGTTAGCCTTTCATTTCAGCCCCACTGCCGTTGAAGTATGGCTGCCTCCTGCACACATGGCCAGTCATCCCAGGTGAACTATCAGCGCCCAGGTGAACCTTGCAGCGCCTACCGGTAGCATGGCTTTCCTTCCTCTGAAGGTGTGTCGTATGTCAGAGTCTTTTGTTTTTTCCTGCAAGGCAAGACTTGCACACTGCTGAAATAAAATGTTTAGGGGGAGAATAAAGGGGCTCTCTCAAAGACAGGTGGCTCTGATGATACAAGATGATAAGTCATTAGCCGGAGTAAATGGATTCCTTCCATGTCCCCACCGTCCAGATTGTGAATGTTCACTCGGCACTACCCTCTGCCAAACATCTTTTAAAAATTGGTTTGACTGAAAATTAACCCTGGGCCATATGGAAAGTGAGAGGTAGCCTGGCTTGGCTCAGCTAGGTAAAGTCATTCCCCTTGTCTGACTTCCCTCTGGCTTGACATGAAGAATCCCGTGGAGGAGAAAGACGAAAAGAGGAAATAATGCCGAGAGAGAGGCGGGAAGAGAAAAGAAAGGAGCCGAGGAATAAAGGAAGGGTCTTACAAAACAAAAAAGTAGGAGATTAATGGAAAAAGAATACTTAATAAAGCTCTCTTGGGCGCTCTCTCTGTCTCTCTCTTATTCCCTCTCTCTCTTTTGAGGCTGCTGTATTAAATTAAAGTCATACATAGGTTTCAAAGGAAATCACATTTCGGCAGTCTGGCGAGCCCACCTGACAATGCACGCTAACAGAATTGTAAATGTAAAGGGTGACGCCTGTCAGCGCTGACAGTTCTAAATGGCCTTTTAGTTCAGTACGCAGAACTGTCATAAAAAAACATAAAAATGCATATGCAGACAGCTGAAACTGCTATGCACATCATTATCTGCAAATGGTATAAGTATCCTGAACAAAAGGCCTTCCAGTTTAAGGACATGCATAAGACATTTCTCTGCCTCCAGCTTTAAAACAAAGTGCTGTCAAGTAAACAAGATTCCCCGAGCCAGAACTGAGGTCTCGCTGTCAATCAGTGGGGTGCTACATCTGTACATATTTTTCTGACCCTGCATATGAGAAGAGCATTCGTAACAGATGTGTATTTAACTTCTGGCAGCTACATCTGTTTCCCCGGCTTCTCCCTTCTTATTTCTTTATCATTGCTCTCCCAGACCCCTACAGAGGGGTATTTCATTGTGTACCGATTCAGTTCACCCTCTCTTTGCTTTAGCCCTCCCCTCTCTATCCCTAGATCCTTCCCCCCACCTCCTCCCTGCCTCAGGGAATTTTTTTCCCTCTTTCTTTTTCCTCTTTGTAATTCAGAAAGACCAAAGGAGCCCCACATTTAGGGCTAGAGCCATCAAACTGGTAGAGACTGTTGCCTTTCCTTCCCTGAGCAAGGATACTGACTGCCTGCTAAGATGGAAAGAGCCTTGAGAATAGGAGCAATTTCTCCAACATAATATTTTTGAAACAAGGACACACATTGGAATCATACAAAGAATATAAGATTCTCCTTCAGGGGACTCTTCGAGAATGATCTCCAGAATGGGTCTCACAGCACGTACCTCTTTAACACACACAACCATTGTTATCACATTTACATTCCTTGAAGTAGCAGAGAGAACACTGGCAGGGCCTCTATCCCATAGCGGCCATTCTCCTAAAGGCTGAATATAGACATCCGAAGAGCAAGACAGATGCCCGCGACTTAAAATAGGTCGCATTCTGTTGAACGAGGCAGACCAATAAGCATCGAAATAAATGCATGAGTGACTATTACAGACAGGGACACATGTCTGGGGGAAAGAAAACCTGCACGGGGTGATGGAGCAGAGAACAGAAGTACTTAGAGTGGACAGCACTGAGTGGGGTATCAGGAAAGCCTCGACTGGGGAGCTGGCCTTTTCTCTAACACTAGAATGATAAGGAAGCAGCCATGAGAATATCTGCTGAGAGCTTCGGAGACTCTTTAGGCAGAAGTGAAATTATCATCATAAACCTACTAATTATGAGAGCCATGCTTAGAGAAATCAGTGGCTTGTCCCCAATTACTAACAGAGTTCAGCAGCCAAACCAAGACACGCACCATATGCAAGATGGCAGCTCCAAAATTCACTTGTATTCCACACCTAACCATGTACAGCCAAAAATTAATGTGACACAAATCTCTTCCCTCCACCACCTAAGATGTAGCCATCACTGTATCTATTCAACTACTAATCTATCTATCTATCTATCTATCTATCTATCTATCTACCTACCTACCTACTTACCTATCTATCCATCTGTCCATCATTCTATCTACCTACCTATCAAATATTTCTCCAATCCAATCCAACTTGAACTACATAATTTCTGAATTACTGGGAATTGGACCAAAACGTGAGTTTCTATTCAGGTTATATGTGTGGAAAATCTTAAGATTCCAAACTTTTTAAGGCCACACTGTACTTTGCAACTCTATGGTTTCAGGTTCATGTGTATTCCCTCTTATCTATCGCTTCCACAAGTTTATAGGTCTTGGGTGGAAACCCGAGGCCTCCAGATGAATTGCAAAGAGAGATAATGATCTTTAACAACAATTTCCCCCAATGACCAATAATCATTCCATTGTTGGAGAGAAAGCTAGAGCCTGGGCTGCGGAAGTCCATAGGGCCAACTGTTTACAAATGTGGGCCATAGGGTCAGAGATGAGCATCCCTTCAGTTCACTGTCAGTAGCAGATCATCTGCGAAGCCTTGGTTTTTTCAGATTTAAAATAGTAATGAGTTATGTAAGAGCGTCATTGAGAAATTAAATGAAATAAAGCACGCATGATATTTAGTGACATGTCAGGCATAAAAGAGACATTTAATAGATGCTATTGGTTGTTATCATGAGGGTCACTTTCCTCCATACTTGTAGGGGAAGTCAATGCCATGTGAGAGTCGGGACCAATCAGCAGTGTTCTAAACCTTGTACTTCTCCTTACCTTCAAAGGCACACAAGGTGCAGCCCCTCCCATCTCGCACTTGCCCAGGGTCCCCTGGGACTCTCTCTAAGGAAGGTATCAATTTTTATTCTATGCTTTCCTACTATATTTTCTTCTAATAGAACTCATGTCTCCAGCCATTATCAAAAATGATGTTCTCCTGCTCTGTCTCCTGGGGTTTTACTCTTGCTAAGAGCTATTGCTTTTTATTGAATGTACGAGTTTGTTGCTATGGAAAATATATTGTGATTAATGAGACCCTGGGACCAAGGTTACTTGGAACAGGCTTGAACCAGTTAGCAAGATGTCCTTACTTTTCACAGAGCCAGAGTTGGCTGTGGCAAGGACTTGCATTGTCAATCCCTTGAGTAACTCCTGATGGGGATGTAGTAGGGGACATAGTTTTTGAAAAGGGACTACTTTGTGGTGTAGATTTGGAAAGAGATTTTTTAAAGGCTGAGGCATCAAATGTGACAGAATGGAATTTTAATTAACAAGATAAACAGGTATTATAAACATTTCCATGCGTGTATGATTGGTTTTGTGAAAAATTGATCTAATCATGACTCCGTAAGAAAATACTTGTTGAATTTTTTACACAAAATATGCTGTGTGTGTTTGCGTGTGTGTGTTTAAAGTGAAGGGGTCTTCAGACATCATTGGTACAATTTTCTTTGCAGAAAACTGTAGTTAGTTCCACATTAATCTGAATTAACTATCTCGTGAGGTAAGAGACTCGCCACCTTCAGAAAGTAGATGTTTGGGATAAGTTCAACGCCTGGAGAGTCTCATACTAGATGAGTGAGTTGGTTCAGTGGGTAAAGAGGCTTGTCACAAAGGATGGAAATCTGGTTTTGATAAATATGCATCCCACAAACACAAGGTGGAAGGAGAGAACCAACTCTTAAAAGTAGTTCCCAACCCTTGAACAAACAAATATAAAAAAAAAAGATTGTAAGTGTGAAATCTAAATCTATAACTTCCACTTTGGGCTTTTTAGAACAGTAAAGAACAAGCCTTACATTTATCCCCAGAAAATCTTAGAGTTGAGAAGAACAAGGAAGTTTCTTAGACAGCTGGAAAAACAGGATCCCATTCTAATGATGCTGAGTGGCATGCCTTATTGCATACACTAAGTTAGAGATGGCTAGGAAGTCCACATGCACAGTTAGTATAATAACACACAGTTCAAAGAAAGGTATTAGATGGAGCAATTTGGAAGCCATCTTTACTTTTTTTGGTAGCTAAACTCACAAGAAGTGGGGAACGAAGAACATATTAGATGAGAACTCGTGACGGCATGGTGAGGTTTGACATCACTGCAGAAATTAGCCATGCTGCTTATAATAACAATGCAGACCTCCAATTGCACATCCTCTAATATTATGTATTTGAAAAACATTATTTCGGAAATTGTGACATAATCTCTTCCTTTTCCAAATATGTGGCTTAGGGAGGCTTGTTAAAATTGACCCTGCTTACAGATGCCTCATAATCTTGCTCCATCTATAACTCCTTCTCAGCGCTCTGTTGCTCTTCCCCCAAATATCTTCCCACATTTCACAGCAACGCTGATGCTCTTAAATGGGAAGTTCCTGCTGAGCTTGCTCCTCGGAGCCATATTCTCCTCTGTAATAACACTGAGACGGTTGGGAAGCTGTGTGACACCTGCTCCTTACGGAGGGAAGCATGGAACATCCTCCATCCTCCATCTGCTTGGAACGGACTTCTTTTTTCATTTACTAATTTTATTCCTTAAACGTTTGACATAGAATTGAAGAAAAATTATCTCTGTTAGAGAGTATAGCAATTGTCTTCTTGGGATGTTTCCTGAACATTTTCAAATCAAATAATTATGTACTCACTGAAAATAAAACAAAACTCCTTTTCTGTGAAACTGGGTCAATGGTAGCACCAAAAGGCGCCCAGTCCCGTTAGTGCCTAGCTTCCCTCCCAGCTCTACTCAAATAGCACTGCAACCCATAAAATGACTGATTGTGTGAGTTTCACAATCCGTGTACGTGGGTGTTTGGGGCTGCCAAAAGCAAGACACAATTCAGCTTCATGACCAGTGATTAATTCAAGACCACTGATTAATCATCAGATTTTAAATGTATCAGAATTCATATTTTATGTGCAGTCCACCAAATCCTTCAAAAGAAATTCTGGGAAAACTTTTACTAAAACTCAATCAAATTTACTTACATCATTATGATTACCTCTCTCTGTGTCCCTCTCTGTCTCTCAGTCTCTCTCTGTATGTCTCTCTCTAGCTCTCTCTCTCTCTCTTTCTCTCTTTCTCACTCTCTTTCCAGACAATAGTAGAATTTTACAAATGATTGTACAGGCTAGGCACATCTGTTTCATTCCTTATAACCCCCATCAGCTATTGCACATCACAACCTCCTTTGCTCAGACTCCAAAGCTTTGCTAGACACTCAGTCTATCCTAGAACTTTGGTAAAGTGTAGTAAAATTAAATTCCTCTCTATGGTTCCCAGAATTCGTTGTTAAAAAAGAATCGTAGAACTGTTTATTTGCCTCCAGCATCCTGGCTTGGATTTCCTTCCTGAGGCAGTCTCAAAGATTACAAACAGCTTTACTTAACAACATAACATGGGATCCATTTCCACACCCACACACTTGAGTTCTCCCGCTCCTCCCTCCCACAGTGGCCTGGAGAGAAATCAATTTCCTCACGCACAAATTCCTGCTCTTCTGTTGAGTTTCTTTCCACTCACTAAACTGAAGCAGTTCCTGCCCTTTCTACTTCACACCCGAACTTGTGGCTGGACAACAGCCTTCCTCTCTTTATTACACATGATGCTTCCAGATGCGCTCACCACAGAGATGGCTGCATCCAGTTAGGAACTGGGAGCAGGTGATCCAGATTCAAGTATGTTGTTTGAGAGACCTTCAAGTCTCAGCCTTGTGATACGGGCTAAGCACTGATTTTTAAGAGGTTCCTGAACCATGTTGTGCTAGGGCACATCTCAAAATTATTGCTTCTACTTTTCCCATGGGAAGAAAATTAACAGAAGAAATTGACAAGAAAATGTAGATTTTTAAAAAAATGTACAATGTCTAATTCAACCTCATAGTTCTTGCCCTAAGCATGCCTCCTGGCTTTTAACAATATTCGTGGCTTCATTTTTTTTGTGTGTTTCTGTCTTCATTTTTGATATCCAAACTGTTTCAAGCCTCAGTCAGCCCCATTCTTGGGCAGGCACTTTCCCAATTCTTAGTCCCTCATCCAAACACATTGCCCTGTATGTTCTCAGCATGGTGATTACTGACTAATTGGGAAAACAATCCAAATTCGTGAGGAAATGACTTATAATGGTTCACTCTCCAGGCAGCAAACAGCAATGCTTGGACCACCATGGAAGTTATGTTCCTGAAAATTAACCAGGATTGACAAATGCACACTTGCAAAGTCAAGGTCTTCTAACAAAGAGGATAGCGAGGGAAGTGGCATCCAAGAATTACAGATCCACGTAGGGTTGTTCAAATGTGTGCTCTTGTGACAGAAAAGCCCTTGAAGACATCTTCTCGCAGACCATAGTCACCTAAGCTTAAATTTTCACCTCACACTGCCATTTTGCAAATTTTGCAATATCCTACACAAATAATTACAAATCATGTAATGCAACATTTGCAAAACGTTTTGCCAATTTTTAAAATCAAATTCTTCCTTTTAGCTTTTTAATTATGCAAAACTAGATTTTTCTAAAGTTGGGATGACAGTTTTCAAGCCTGTTTGCTGAACTCAGTTCAAGGTATGGACATGCATGTGTGTGTTCCCTCACACAATGTTTAAAAAACATAGAGAATCTTTGTATAGCCCACACTCATTTCTAGAAAATTTCCCTAATCTACCCTTCTCTCTATTGTGTGTCCCCGAGACATTTGGATATTAACCAAAAAGAGCACAAAACTTAGAGTCTGAAGCTCCAGGTGCCAAGTCTACAGAGACAAACATGAGAAATTAATGCAGGGGGCTGGCCCTATGATATGCTCTTCTTATCCCTTCTCTCTGACCCCTGTTACCTTTAGTATAATAAAGATATACCATTCTCTTTTCTGCCAACATGATAGGAATGATGTGGCAATACAAAATCACATACATGCATGTAATCCATACACAGTAAAGATTATAACAGATGTTTTGTGCTGCTGGTAAAGGTAAGGCAACACTCATCCCACACACGTCTTACCAATAACTGACAACCCAGAACAGACAAGACAAAAGTCATTTACCTTAGTAGCTAACAACCTATATGGATTCTGTTTCTATTGTAAAGTTTCCCTTTGTCTCTGATCATTCTCCAGACCCTTGTTTACAGCACCGTGCATAATGTGTACCATATACATAATGTGTACTGTGTACATAATGTGTACTGATGGGCTAGAACTGAGCCAAGACCACATGTACCAAATAGCTCTGTAACAGTCAGAAAGCCCACGTTATTTTAATTACGTAAAACAAACAGGTGTACGGGACACTGTGTGTGCACGTGCTTATACATATGTAGAACCCCACTAGGAGAGCACATGAGTTGCCATGATGGAGCTTTTCCACCAGAACAGCGGCTCCTGACCCGCCTTAAGGGGTTACAAATGTTTCTAGACATGGAGAGCCCAACACCAGCAATCCCAATGTGATTGGTTAGCATGATGTCTGAAGACTCTTCAGTGTGAGAAAGTCCCTTTCTCTGACTTCTCTTGAGTGTCAGTAATTAGCATACTACCACAGGAATGGACTTTGGAGTGGGTCTTGTCTTAGACACAACTGTTAGCTTGTGAGCATTCATAATTTTTTTTTAAATCTAGACCTTTGGCACTAGAATTGTATGTATCTATTCATCCCACTGGTGGGAATTAATCTTCGAGAAGTGTTGTCCTTGTGTGCAAAGACAGAGGCTTCAGATGGCACTGTGAGCGATTGTATTTACAATACTTCTCAACAGAAAGTCATAAAACCAATGCAAGAAAACACCACACAGCCCTAAGAAGGGTAAGCCAAGTCCAGGAACTCTAACCCGAACTAAACAAAACAGAACCCATTTAGCAGTGAAAAGGCAAAACAAGTTATAGGATGATATGTGTGAGAGATTCGTTTCTTCGAAAGTTCTCAGCTGCATGAGAAATTAATACGAATTGTGGTCTGCAACAAACGGCTCTTTAATTCATAGCAAAAATTCAAAAGGGACAAGCTCCAAACATTTCCACGAGTCTTAGGAGTACAAGGAGATAAGCAAAGGGATGCTTTTACTTTTTGCTTCATCTTCAATATTTTAATGTTTATAAACATAATATTAGGAGGTTTAAAACGAGAAGAAAAGGGCTCAGCACTCACACCCTCTCCCCCATACTCATTGCCTTCCAGCCCAAATGCGCATCTAACACTGACAGCAGTGAAGCACTGGTCCTGGTGGAGTTTCTCTGCAGATCAAAAGCATCCTGCATCTTTTCCATGTAGCCTTCCACGGGAGTGCCACAGAGCCAAGACCAGTGTGTGGGAAAGTCTCTCTCTCTCTCTCTCTCTCTCTCTCTCTGTGTGTGTGTGTGTGTGTGTGTGTGTGTGTGTGAAGGGACCCTCCCTTTGCTAACAATCTAACACCCACATGCATCCTCAGGAAGGTCAAAAGGGAAAAACTAGAGTAAAAAAAGTTTCAGGAATATGAAGCAGACCCCATTTCCGACATTCTTTTCCCTCACACTCACAAATGACATCAGGCATGTCTCCATGAGCTTCTGCTGTTTTTAATAAAACAAGGGGCGATTCTATTCATAGAAAAGCAGGACTCTGGCAGCCTAGATCTCATCAGAAGTAAGGCACCTCATGGGGGACAACACGGAGCTGACCGCAGCAGCGTGACAGTCATCATGCTGGGTTTTATGTCCTTGTCAGGATCCATACAGGAATCAATCGTGTGGCCATGTTGAAATGTTAGCGTCCTTGGAGAAAAAAAAAATCAAGCAATTTCCATATTTATGGAAATTTGGCACTTCCTCAGTGATTAGAAAAAAATGAAAATTCCATTCACAAAAGAGAAAAGTTGCTAATTTCCTGTAATTTTATATTTGAAATTTCAACTTGAAGCCTCAGTACACTTAAGTGACAAAGCAGACAAACCCAGCAACCATCATGTTTTCTGAGGATTCAAGAGGAAGGAAGAGCTTGGACAATTCATTTTGGGCATCTTTGACTGTGCTATGGCCCAGTGCTTCCGGTCAGCTTTTATTGATTGATCTTTCTTTCCCTGAAGGAACGAATGAGTCAGTAAAATATGATACAATTCTATCAACTACACATGTCTGCTTCAGAATCCTTGGACAGTCAGGAGTGTAACAGCCTGGCTCTTAAAGCCCGTAACCTCAAGGATATTACTAGGACTTTTCTTTGCTTTTGTATTATTATCTGCTAAAACATGAATAAAAATACCTGCTTATCTGATAGGTTTGCGATGAAGATAAATGGAAGAACACACAAGGCAGCTTTTTGAAAGTTAAAGGGCCATGCACAGAAGCAGAATAAAAAAGACAACAACTGGGGCTAGAGAGATGACTCAGCAGTTAAGGGCACTTGCTGTTCTTACAAAAGACCCATGTTCAGGTCCTAGCATTTACACAGCCTGCAACTATCCAAAATCCGAGCTCCAGAGATCTGAAACCCCTAGGATATATTGCAAAGTCCACAGAGCAATAGTAATGGTGATTATAGACTAGCTTCTTACCCTATAATCAGAAGTGCCCACTGGGCTAAAGGGTGTTCTCTAGAAGGCTGAAATACCCTATTGTGAAACAGAAGTCTCAGGACAAAATATAATACAAGACTAAAAATACACACATGACTCTCTCAACCTCATGCATGAATTCTAAGTTAGAAAAAAAGAAGAAGAAAGAAAGAAAACCCACATGGTTGGGAAATAATTAATGTCACAGGAGGAAAGAAAAAACAAACAAGGTCAAAAGAGAGATGGATCCCGTCCACAAGTCCTTCATGTTGTAAACAACTCTTACTGCACAAAAGTCAACCAACAAACTTTCCATGTAAGTACCGGGTGGAGCCCCAAGGTCCTTACTCAAATAGAAAGCTATTTGCTGTTTTACAAAATATTCCAGGCGAAAGTACATGCTCCAGTCAACTCTGCTTAGCAAAAAGAACAACTGACAAGTATTTGCAGAGAAGCTAAATGAGCAAGAGAGTGTTCAGGATGTGTAAAACACAGACCTTGGAAAACCTGTGGTATGCATGGAAGACTAATCCATGCAAAGCACAGGATGCATAAAGTCAGCCAAGTTAGCCATATCCAAGGTGAATGTTTTTAAGGAACGTGCTATGGGGAGTCCAGTGATTCACGACAGCACCCAGATCATCCTCCAGACCAGCACCACGTGCCCTATGTGTGACCACTCTGGGTCCCTTCATCTTATTCTCCACTAGAGTGGCACTCAGCTTCCCTCCCGTCTCACAGGAACTGTGTTCTTTTCTCTTTGTGGCTTCATCACCCTTGCCCCTTCCTCTTCAAACAAGCCAGTTACACATCATCGTTCCCCCTGACCCCTGCACTCAGCTCTCTTGGAGCCATACACAAGATCTCAGGGTAACACACTGCCCTGCCTCTGTGTGTGTGTATATGTGTGTGGGTGTGGACATTGACTCCCCAAAGGTTTCCCTTCATCTTGATGTTCCTTAGTGCTTCCAGTTTTTATCCTTTTATTTTATCCCTGCTTTTATCTCTCTCTACTGTAACCTCTTCAATTGTCTGCCATTATTCCTATCTAGAAGTTCTGAGACTCACTTGTTCCATATACTAAGATAAATATTTTAGATGTATTATTTAATTTGACACTCAGTTTATTAATTGCATTGTGAAGAAGAGGCAACCATGGTCAAAGATGGTAGCTATCCCATGGTAATATTTTCAAGGCGTAGGTCAGAACTTTAAGTTGGGGGAAAGCAGAAGATATTACAGCTGGTTCAAGCTGGAGAGAATAAGAGACAGTTTATAGACTCCCGGAAGAGAGGCAGAAAGCTGGGTTTGGGCCCTAGATAGCACAGATCTCCAGGAGGAGGGCACATCATATCACCGGCTTCCCTGCCCGTCAGTCAGCACTGGTGATACAGGAGCCTGACCACTACAAATAAGACCACAGCTATCTGAAGGTGATGGAAGGTTCCATCACGGTGAAGAGCCTCTTTCCCTCCTGAAGTCATCACCTCAAAATGGCCATGACTGCCTCCGAGTCTTCCACGAATGTCCCCAGTGCAAAATAATCCGGGCAGTGCTACTTTCAGTCGACAGCCCCGATGACTGGAAAAGTTCCACTAGAAAGGTTTTTGCAATTGACCATGAGTACAGGATCCAACACAAGCGTTCATTTGCTTTGCAAGAGCATGAACCAGCCGGAAGTCAGGCCCTGCTTCAAAGTCCACGTATTGAATTGCTGTCCTTCCCCACCTTAGGAGCTGTTTGGTGAGGCCTGGTGTGCTTCAGCTACTTGGGCCCACAGTTCTTCAAATGTACAGCCCTACCAGGTTCATTAGTGTGGGAGTTTCTGCCTTAGATCTCTGGACTCCTTGTAGTCTTTTGTCTGCTTTGAGAATGAACATAAAATCTCCAGCAAGAGATACAGTTCTAGTAGACAGAAGTACCTCCTGGTTTTGAGGAGCCAGAAATAGATTCAAAATGATAGGGTTTAGAAATATGGGTTGAGTGATAATGACCAAGGTGAATTTCACTGATGATCATTCATGATTTTCTCAGTAACTTCCAAGAGAAATGTCCCACTTTAAGATGGAGGAACTGTGGCTCCCCAGAAAGAGAACTGAAAAGAGAGGGCCAAGGGTAGCGAGAAGTTGGGGCCAGACCTGGAAGGCACTATTTTCTTCTCCTTAGTCCATTTTCCTACATGTCAATAATGACAAACGACTCTGATGGCTTCAAATTTCAACTTGTTGGTTCTAAGACCTCCATTGCAGAATTGATAAACTGGAGATGTTTGCATCTTTCCGATGGAGCTATCAAAGCAATCAAATGTGATAATCTTATGCGGCTTGTGTGAGCCGTAACTGGTGCTAAAAGAGAATGTTCGCTGCTGGCTTTGTTACTGTTGCCACCCTATCACCGTCCCTGTTATGATTACCCAGCCCCGCCACCTCTCTGGAGAATGATGTCCGAGGATGGAAAATTGGACCTTTGATAAACATGCCAGAGATACTCATTTGCACATAACAACCACGGTGCTGTGCACTCCTTTCTCTTGCTGGGATGCAGGGCTCTCAGTGCAGCAGAGAGTCGTTGGCATAAGACAACTGATAATGCTGAGGGGATACTGCAGAGAAGACTTTGAATCCCCTAGGAGACAGCTCCATTGGGCCCTGGCAGAGACCCGCCTGGGGGGTAGAAGTCACAGATGATTCCCAGCCGCCCTGCTCCCCCATTCTCGCCCCGACACAAAAGACAGAGATGACTGACACCTCAAACAGCTCTGGAGAGTCTAACAACAATTTTCAACTTCAAACAGGCCACACATAAAAGTTGAAGCCTTTTGCTACAAACCCAACCACTGGGAAATCACTGCCTGGCTGACATTAATTCCCTAGTCACTGTGAAGCTGCCACTGAAAAATGCAACTTATTTCACTCCATGTCCTTTAACATTTCAATCTAGGGCATGGGCAACATGGAGCAAATCCAGGTCAGGTCCTGCTTTAATCCCCAAACTGAGTATCGGTGCCAACTCCATGAGGAATTCAAGGCCAGAGGTGAGGACGGGGAGAGGTGAAGGACAGGAAGAACTACTCACATCTTACTAGAATTTCCCTCTCTTTTTACATAGCATTTATACATGGTGTGGGTCATGATGATTGCTGGTGACTGTCTTCCTGTTAAGATTTGAGATATACATTATTTTCCTCTGTAACACTTTAGACACTGTACAGTGGATCACTGATCACTGTGAGCTTACTTCCTTGCTCTATAGGGACTGGACGAATTAAGTTTTAGAATGATGAAGTGTAAAATAGCAAGAACTCATGAGAACATTTCCATTTTCTTTAAGGATACATCCCTTCTGGAGAAAGTATTGATTACATTGTCAGGCAATGGACCACCAGATCCATGCTGCAAGCAACCTAGTAAAATTCATTGGGACTCACACACACACACACACACACACACACACACAACACACACACACAGTAAAAATAGAAAAAAACAGAAAGGATCTAATTAGGGAAAAGAAGCAAAGGTAGGCTCAGTGGGGAGGGGGCAAAAATGTAATAGGAATTGAACATGATCAAGATACAGTAATGACACATATGAAAATGTCATAATGGAACCCATTATTAATAATCATGTATAATTAATATATGGTAATACAAGCCTTTTAAAATTTTGGAACAGTTTCCAGAACACTGAACTTTTGGACTTAAAACTGGAAAAAATTCTCCAAGCTTCAGTTATTGCAATGGTGTGTGACGTGGGAACTAGGAGAGAGGCAAATCCTAATCTCAGACATTTTCCTTTAGTGGGTAAACTAAAGGTCACTGGGGTAACCACAAGTAGCTGAGACTGGGTAAGGCACGGTTAAACACAACTAGGAGAGGTCACCTGCTCACGGTTTCAAAGTGGCACAGAAATTTTCAAGGGACATGTAAAACACAGTGTTTTATGGTTGGGGATGAATGTGACATACGCTCACTGTTTTAAGACAATTCAAGCAAATAAAATGTTCCCCCTGACCTCAGTCCCATAGATTAACAAAATGATGCTAAAATTCAACTTAAAGTCCCTTCATAAATGTGCATGTTGCCACCGGTTTTGCAAAGCTATACAAATGTACACAACTGTGGCTTTAGACACTCCCCCTACAGCTGCATCACACACATCAACTTGAAAGTCTGGTTGATTTTATAACATGGACATATTTCAATATCTATAAAAATAGGGTTTCCATAGCATCTTAAATGCTTAACATATCTTATTACAGATGTATGTGCATATATATGCACAATTTCATATATTTATTTGTTTATTTATTTGTTTGTTTGTTTATTTGTTGGTGTATACATTCCCATGACATACATGTGAAGGCAAGAGGACAACTTTTAGGAGTCTGTTCTGTCTTCCCATTGTGGGTAGTAAGGATTCAGTTTGAGTCCTTAGCCTTGATGGCAAGTGCTTTTCCCTGCTGGACCATCTTGCTGGTCCTAAACATGCCATACTAAGGTGGTGAGGCAGGAAACGTGTGTGATGAGGTTTGTGATGGGAGTAATCCTGTGTGAGCACACTTCATTTCTGAGAGGCTGGGAGCAATCTGCCAACCCGTGTGATGTTTGAAGACTCGCAATCTCAGAAGTTGGGGTAGCTGTTAATTTCTCCATGAAAGAGAAGCCTCGGCATTGAGATGTAGGCAGCCACACACCCTGCACATCTGGAGGTGAACGAAGACCGGAGGTGAGGAAAAGCGGCACCTCTTTGACTGTTTGCCTGAAGCCCCGCTGCCTCTCCTGTGCCTACTAAAGCCCAGCACTCAGTTTGCATGCGGTGCCAATACATCCTCCATAAATGTCAGCACCTGCCTAGGGCCTCCACGCCGGCCTTCCTCTCCCTTCCCGGGCTTTTTCCTAAATTGAGATCTGAGAAACAGGTGAGTTTCCTGCTTCTCCAAGATCTTTAAATAGGAAACATCAGCCAGAAGCTGTGAGGGGAAGCCAGCCAAAGCATGTGCTTGCTGGAAATAAAGCTGGCAGGCCCTCTGGGGCAGGGAGAATGGACTCGGGGGCATTTCTCCACCATCTGTTTCAGTCTCCAATGTGTCTTGATGGATGGTTTTCCCTTATAGCCCATTAGTCACCTCATCCCTCTCCCCAAGCTCTGTTTCTTGAAATATGGTTCTCTCATTTGAATAGCAATGACTAAGTGCATTGGAACCTATTTAAAGGCATTCTAGAGGCATTAAATTGAGAACACACAGCTCAGTGATGTACCGGTTGCCAAACTATAGTAAAAGTTGGAGTGATTAAACAAGCTAATGCATGAAGCATGCATGCAGGAAGGTAGGGTAAAAGTGGAAAATTTTTCCAGAACAAATTCAGCCCAGTGGTTGATATTTCAGAAGTGGGTGGAGGTCCTTGCCAAGAGAAAGTGAAATAATTGATGAAGTCCCTGAGGAAAATGCCCTTGATCTAGAAGTTACTGCTTCGTGTCTTGAAATACCTTAAGAGTCAGTGACAAACTCCCAAGTCAGAAAGTCAACTGTGCCCTCCGCCTTGGATTCAATTCCAAAGTGCGCACATAAACATGTCTGAATGTCCTCTAGAAAAAACAGCAACTATAGCCTGGGATCTGGCCCATGCTTTCAAATAGCCTTATTATTCTTCTTATGAAGTGGACACTCAGGCATTTGGCCTGGAACTGTTATCCACACCCAAGTAGCTGGGAGATTTATAACTTGTTATCCACATTCTCATAACTTTTGGTCCCTTGTAAAGCTACAAGTTAGGTTTCATGTTTGCTCCCCCAGGAAAAGCAAGTACACACATACAGTGATAGACTTAGCGATCATTCAGCAAATGTCATGGGCTAACAACTATCTCAAAGTACCTTGTCAAAAGTCAGGTCTCTCCTCCCTTCTTTGCTCCCATTTCATTCCTTTTTCTCCCCCTCTTTCCCTCTTTCTCTCCCTCTTTTTCTCCCTCTTCCCTCCTTTTCTCCCTCTCTCCCTTCCTTCCTTTCTTCCCTTCTCTTCCCTTCCTCTCTTTCTCCCTCCTATCATTACCCCTTCAAATCCTAAGTTATTTTTCTTTTCCCTCTCCTCTTCTCCCTAACCTCCCTTTCTCCTTCTCTTCCCACTCCCACCTTTTTCTTTCTCTCTCTTCCTCCCCCTGCCACATCTCAGAAAGGCTCTCATTATGTAACCCCTCCTGAACTGGGATTACTTACCATCTTTAAAAACAAAATATCCAAATCAAGAAATAAATGTCTACCTCCAGCTGATCCCTGTCTTATTTTGGAGACAGTACTTGAAACTCTCGGGAGAAAGACTCTTTGTAGTATAAAACAGAAAAAAACCTCTCAACAGCCACACAACTAGGAAGCATCAAGAGGGCCAAAAAACGGCCTGGTGGTGGTGGTGCAGGCCTTTAATCCCAGCACTCGGGAGGCAGAGGCAGGCAGATCTCTGGGAGTTCGAGGCCTGCCTGGTCTGAAGCTAGTTCTGGAACAGGCACCAAAGCTACAGAGAAACCTTGTCTCAAAAAAAAAAAAAAAAGAATACTGATATATGCAGTGATGCATTGTTTATTCAACGACATCGAAAGAACAATATTCTACTCATGGAACTCCAGTGCTGGGGACTGAATTTAGGGCCTTGCATACACCGGGCAAGTGCTCTACCACAAAATAACATCTCTAAGCATTTTAAGCTATTTTTTATTGCTTGACAGTTTCATACAGTTACAGGAAGGATTTCAGTCTCTTCCACCTCCCAGCCCTCCCTCTTGTCCCTCTCCCTCTCACCAGAGCCCCCTTTCTCAACAAGCTACCCCTTCCTATTTCTATATCTTTGGTGATGTGTTTGTTGTTGTTCCTTTCTTCCCTTCTCCTCTTCTTTTTGAAAGTGTGCCTCACTGAGTTTAATTGTAATTGCTTACCCAAGCATGGGTAAGGTTATTTACTAGGTCAAGCGCAACTTGTCAGTGGCTACACCACTAGAGAAAATCACATCCCCTTCCCAGAAAACATTAATTGCCTCTATTCCCCTTTGGAGGGGTGGGGCCTCATGCTTCTCTTCCCATCCATGTTGAAATGTTGATGGGCCCAATCTGATGCAGGCTGTGAACAGATCGCCCCAACTGCCGTGAGCCTAGACTAGATTCAGAGGCCATGGCATCACTAGAAGACATCATTTTGCTTCAGATCTCTGCATCCTCTGAATCCTGGATTCTCTCCAGTTCTCCTCACAAGATGATCGTTCCCTGAGCCTAGGAGAGGGTAATATAGCTGTGACTTAGACTATCTCGGAAGGCAATTATTGTATTTACTTCAGTGCCTTACAAACGTGACCCAGAAGAGTGTGTGGAAGATGTTCCTGTAATCCTCAGTTTTCTTTCATGTGCACATAGTACTTTGATACCTTCAGAAACAAATAATGATGGTTGGATCTCAGTCTACATGTTAAAAATGTCTGAATGCTATCCTTATTTTAAATAGGGAGCATGAGGGACATTTAGGGATATCTGTGAAGATAATTATTATGTACAATATACTATCTAATATTTTATCTATGTCAAATATCTGAAATGGGAACTATATGGAGAAATGCATGACTACAAATGCAACTTAAAGCAAATACTGCAAAATGTGACCATCAGCCACCAGCAAATTCCATAAGAGGGGGCAGCTTCTGAGCAGCAGGCTGAATGTTCCATAGATTGGAGATTTTCAAAAGGAAATGTGAAAGAAAAAAAGGTTTCTTTTTTGTAAGAGCTGCTTTTTGTAGTTTTTCAGCTACATCCCTGGCTTCCACCATCAGTCCTGTGAGATCACCATGCCAGTGTTTAATAGCTATTCCTTCCACGTAATTTATTACCTATAAACATGCTATATACCAGGTAGTCATACAAGCAGGCTTGTTAGAGTGGTGTTTAAAGCCAAGGTGAGGAAATGTAGAGGGTCCAGCAGGTCTCCTGTCAACCACCAGCTCCTGCCCCTGATGCTGGAAATCTAGGACTCCCAAGTAGCATCCTGAAAGCCCTGCACAGAGGATAAGGACACAACAGAGCCATCTACCTGATGTCACTCCAATCCTCTCCCAACTAATGTACCTACTACAGTTCTTAAAAATAATTTTCATTTGTAGAAAGATTTAACTCTTTAAAGACAAAAATTAAAAACAGTTTGTAGGAGAAAGAGCCTATTGGGGTGCACAGTACTAAGAGTACACCATGAAGGGCAAGTACGGCAGCAAACCACAGGCCTGGTGGCTGGAGCAAGAAGCTAACAGGTCACATCTTCAATTGCAAGAATGAAGTAGAGAAAGAGAGGGAGAGAGACAGAGAGAAAGAGAGAGAGAGAGAGAGAGAGAGAGAGAGAGAGAGAGAACCGGAAGTGAGTCAAGGCTGTACCATTTTCAAAAATCATGCCTCCGTAACATTCCTCCTCCAACATGGCCACACCCACTAAACATCCCAAACTGCACCACTAACTGGGGACCAAACATTCAAAGACCAGAGGCCATAGAGGACATTTCTCATTCAACAAATTTAAGTGGGAGGATTTTTTTTTTCAGGTCTCAAGCCATGGACAAAAGGCTAACTGAGGTGCTTATTACTCCCAAAGCTGACACTGGCTGCCAGGTTCTCCCTGCATCCTTCATTCCTACTTATAATAGGGTCCTCCTGGCCAACATAACCCACCCACTACCCTGAATTCTCCAGCTCAGAGGCTGGTCTGTCCTTCCCCCAGCTGCTCGCCCATGTAGAATTCAGACATTTTGGCTAAGCCGGCCCTTTTACCTTTTGCCCTCTTGGCCACCAGTCCAGCGTCGTCCTCCCACCTCCCCACCCCCCGCAGTCTCCTCATATGACCTGGCTCAGGGTCATGTTCCCTCAGACACTTCCAGACACCTCTTGCTGTATTTTCCTCCTATCGATAATAAACATTTTTTCCTCCATAGCCAGGAGCAGGCATAGCCTCCTTTTATTTCTTTTCTTCATCTAGATATCATTCTACTTGTCTTTTTCTGAAAAAAAAAATATTTGCCCACAGTAAATCAAATCTTGAATGTGGGGATGTGCCAGTCTAGTTCCAGGGAGGGTGGGAGATAAAAATATGGGCAGAGTTTTTGCCTTGTGGGCATTTAGGGTTTAATATCACAAATAAGACTAATTCAAATTTTACTTCAATATGACTTGCCTTTGCAAGATCAGACATCTAGCATGTTCTGCTAAATACAGGCTATTGTAAGCTCTCAGCTACAACACTAGTGTATGTAGCATTAAGAAAGAAAAACAAAAAAGGTCACTAAATTGAATCATAAAGCACAGGCAAGCATGGTTTAAGGATGGGATTCAGTCTGAGAAATGAGTTATTAGTAGAACCGAGCATTGTGGGTAGCAATCATGTACTTGTTCAAAGCTAGATGCTATGGCCCACTGTATCACATGGTGTATATAACCTGACCACGGTCTTTATGTGACTGAAAAGAGAATGCTTTGTGTGCTCCACACACAAAACACTTTGAAGCATTACATTTATTTATGTAGCATGTATGGATGTATTATGTACATTTATTTATGCCCATCGTGTGCATGTGAAGGTGAGAGGACAGTTTGCGGGTATTGCTGTTCTCCTTCTGCCATGCACGTTCTAGCTTATTTCATTGAGCATAATGCTGTCTGGTTCCATTTGTGTTGCAGAGAAAAGGGGGAGGGGATCGAGTTCTCTTACAGGTGGGTAATATGCCGTCTTGTATAGTCACCACATTTTCCTCATTTGTTCAATTGGAGACTGAGCTTCAGTTTGACCCCATGTCTTGGCTCTTATAAGGAGTGCTATAGTAAAACCTAGATATCTCTTCACTATAGTAAAACCTAGATATCTCTTCAGATACCAATTCTTTCCCCATAGCTATATACCCAGTAGTAGAATTACAATGTTACATGACTATTCTATTGCTACTTTTTTGATCATCATGGTGGATCTTGGCTGCCAAAACTTCTAACTTCAGCTACAAGTTGCCTTATAAAAATACTTCAATTTAGCCCAAGCCTAACCTTTAGGTAACTGTCAGATTTTGCAAACTTCTCCAATTAAGAAAAACACCGGGTGAGTCAGGCATGGTGGTGCATGGCTGTAGTCATAGCTGTCAAGTAGTTAAAATGAGTTACATAGTTGTAGAAGAATCCTGACAGAAGCCAGAAGAGGAGTTTGGATCTCTAGAGCTTTTATCCTGTAGACCACAATAATATCAACAAGTATAGATTGAGGAGGTTCAGAAAACCCGACTGATTTGTCCATGCTCCAGGGAAAGTTTAAGCCAGAGACAGGTTAAACTTTAAAGTCCTTGGTTAAACACTGCTTTCAAACCATAGATGAGCACATCCAACATTATACAGACATAAAGAAACTAGTGATATGTGAGGCTTCAGCATTATGTGTGATTATGTGTGTGTGTGTGTGCATCATACATTTCCTAAATCATGGATCCCCATTTTGCATATGGAAATTTTCACTAATGCGTGCTCGATATTGTGGTCATGTTTTCTCTATATGCTGAGACCGCTGAAAGAACGGCTCAACACAAATTGTCGAGTGAGGCTGCTTTTCCTCATCAAATAACACAAAGAAGATGGAACTCATCAAAGGGGAAGACACCAAAAAAAAAAACTAATTTAAGGCAGGAGAGATGGTTCGATGCTTACTGCTCTTCCAGAGAATCCAGCTCAAGGGTACCTGGTGCTCTCTTCCAGCCTCCCTGGGTACCCATGCACACTTGACATCTACCCACACAAACATACAAGGGGGAAAATGTTGATTTAAAATGATGAGTGAAGACTCGTAAGGGGTTGATGTTTAAACAATATTTTTACTGTGAATTAGGTTGGATTACTTCTGATCTCTGTCCCTGTGAATCTTGTTTTCTATTCAGTAAGGGAAATGGAATCACCGTGACTCAGAAAATGACTCTTTTAGAAGCAGTATAATGCCATCATGGTAGAACTGGAACAGGAGCAGAATAGTATCCCCTGCCTCCAGCTCTCCAGTACCGGATCAGATTTTGTATTAAAGCAGATGTTGAGAGGAAGCTCATTATTTCAGAAATATTTTCCAGTACAGCAGGGATAAGTAGGCAGACAAACTGATCTCACAATACCAGACATCCTGGGGAAGAAGATCCAGAGCAACCAAGGAAAAGAATTGTCCTATGTGAATTTTTTTAAAGATTTATTTGTTATATATATATATATATATATACATATATATATATATATACAGTATTCTGTCTGCAAACCAGAAGAGGGCATCCGATCTCATCAGAGATGGTTATGAGCCACCACATAGTTGCTGGGAATTGAACTCAGGAGCTCTGGAAGAACAATCAATGCTCTTAACCTCCAAGTCATCTCTCCAGCCCCTGTCCTATGTGATTCTGGGAACCTGAAGATCAAATCAGCCTCGATCTCCATGACTCCTCTCGTGTTAGGTTGTCCCATAGGCTCATGGGTTCAAACACTTGGACCTCAGCTGGTGGTGCTATTTGGGAAGGTCATGGAACCCTAGGAAATAGAACCTCACCAGAGGAAATAGTTCCCTGTTGGCAGGCCTTGAGGTTTTGTTGCCTGGATCCACTTCCTGTTTTTTCTCTGCTTCCTGAGTGTGAATGAAATGTGACTAACTCTTCTCCTGCTCCTGCCCATGATGCTGTCCTGTGTTCCCCACCCAGACTGCAAGCCAACAAAGTCCTCCTCCTCCTTAAGTTGCTTTGTCTCATGTTTTGTTGGAACCATAAGTGAAGTAACCAGCACAGCATTCCTTTAGCATTGCCATGGTGTGCTCCTTAAAGGTAATCTTAGCTTCAGAAAAATCCTTTCTCTGTGTTAAAGTACCCTTCAGCCCCTCTACCCAGGAATGGAAGGGGCACCTCATGATATTTGTTTAATCTAGCCTTGTGTTAACAACTAGATTCCCAAAGAAATTAGGGCCATCTTGTTGGGGTTACTTGATCATGCATTTGAGCACGCACTATATGTTATGCAACATTTTAGGATCTGGAAATGCAATGATGAAACTTCCAGGCATAAGTCATTTCCAGAAATCCCTTTCCATCATCAGAATTGATGTAAAGCCACAGTCAAAACTGATAAGTACTGCATTTGCCTGCCCCAGTCATTGTCTTGCATCTGTTTTTCTCCATGTGAGCTCCAAATGCCTCAACAGCCATACTAGGTTTGTGAGAAGCCTGGGTTCCTGTTCCCAGGTGTGTGCCATTCTGTCTCTGTCTAAACTTGATGCCCACACAGGTCTCCATGGGCATGGAGGAGACAGAAAGAATAAGAAGCATTGTGGGGAAGGGCAGGACACGGTGCGTGGACAGAGAAGGGTGGTTCAAGCAACTGAGGTGGAACTGTATAGCTGCTAATGAACTATTGGACATTAGGAAGCTTCAGTGACCTTAAAGAAACTTTGGCCCATTTCTCATCTTCAGAGATGTGCCCTTGGTGTGCTCTGCCTTCCCTTTGCAAGAGTTCTGCGATGCTCAGGACTCTCTGTGAGTGCTGCCGCTTGCCTTGCTGCTCTAAGGAGCCGCCCAGCAGCCCTCAAAGAACAGCCTTAGTGCGTCTTCCTGAAACCCCAGGACTGCTGGGAGGTGCTGAACTCCATTTCTCTTCTTTTGGTGTGGTGTCTGAGCGCAGATCTCCATGTGTGTAGAGCCAGTGAATGGTAAATATCAAGCCCTTGGCTTTCTCAGACCTGTGGGACCTGTGTCGGGGGAACAAGAAAAGGGCTCTCAATCGTTTTGTGATCCTTCCTTAAAGCTGACCTCTCATCTCTGTTTGGAGTCCTATTGCCTGGTGTACAGAGAAGTAATCAAACATGGCAGAGTACAGCACAAGGTTAAAATGTCATACCTCATCCATTTTGGGGTATTTTATGAAATGGTGCCACAAAAGACTCCGAATCAGCTGAAAGATCAGATCAAGACCTGCACCCCTCTTTGTTATTAAGAGTATTACCCTGGCATTCTGTTAAGCTGGCTCCATCTTGCTCAGAAATAGAGAGTGAGTGTTTATTTTGTAGGATATGACATTGGGCTGTTATGACGGAAGTCGTAGCTTGGCTTGCCATATGCTAAATGTGTGATGTTGGGGGCATGCTCTACCTTAGTCAAATCTCTTTCCTCATCTGGAAAAATGAGTCAATAGCACCCATCTTGTGGGGGTTAGTTTTAGGATTTAATGGAATAAACATCTTAGCACGGAGACTAATATTAACTACTAAAATGTGCTTGCTGAAGCATTTGTATATGCTATACATATACATCTCTCTAACCCATGGGGAGCAGATCATAAAGTATGATCATGAATTTGAGCAAATCTGGGGAGACTACACAACCATCCAGAGTAACTGTGTAGAGGACACCCAGGTTTAGTTCTGAGCACCCAAATGGTAGTTAGCGACCATATCTAACATATCTAACTCCAGTTCCAAGAGATCTGGTGCTTTCTTCTGACCTCTGTGAACTATAAGCCGGCATGTGGTACACATACAGTAATGCAGGCTTAATATTTGTCCACATAAAATAAAAAGCTTTAGAAAAGAATTCTGGTAATATAAATACAAACTTAAATATGTATACATGTGTTTGATTCTTTAAACATATCTTCTCAAACTGTAAGGGCTCTTGTGAGGGCATGCTAGGGATTAAATCTAGGACTGTGCATGTATGTTAGCTAGGCATTGTCTCCTCTCTCTCTCTCTCTCTCTCTCTCTCACACACACACACACACACACACACACACACACACACACACACACACCACACAAACCTAAAGTTCTTGACTCCTTCTGGCACCTACCAAGCTTAACCTGCATATCAGATGTTCACTCTGCTTCCCCCGAGCAAAGTCCCAACCAGGAGATATTTAAGTCACTGCCACTAGAGACATGCACCGTTCTCTGAATTGCAAAGTAACAGGTCCAAAGTTTGTCCTCTGCCTTCATCCATTTGAGTTGCTGCCCTTCCTTTGTTTATTCTTCTATCTGATTTATATAATTTGTCTCGAATTCAGGGAGTTTCTTCCTCCTCTAGAGCATGATCTTGTAAGACTTTCACAAAAGACCACACACTTCTCTTCCGACTCTTTCCCATCTGTGGCTCCACACCTAGCGCCCAGCACATCCTCTTCACATGAACCATCCTATTGATCCACTGCAATCCTCTTTGCTCAAGCCTCCAAACAAACAAACAAACAGACAGACAAGAAATGAAGCCCGATGGGCTTTGGGCTTTGCCTCACTCTGCTTGCCTCAACTCCCCCCTGCTTCCTCTGGGTACTCTTCCCACGGTTTCCCAAGCTCCACCCCCATGCACATCTGTCATCAACTTCTTTGGTCCCACAATTGTTCTGTCTTTTCTCAGCAAACTTATGTCACATTATGAAATTAACATTCCCTAAACCCACAAGTATGCATGCCCATGTGAACAACCACACACACACACACACAACACAGAGGAGGGGAGGGAGAAAGAGAAGAAGGAGGAAAGAGAGGAAGAAGAGAGGGAGGGAAGGGAGGGAGAGAAGGGGAGGAAGGGAGGAAGAGAAAGAGAGAGATTCTTAAATATCAGAGAAATAATAGGTACAGATATAGCTACACAAAATTCAAATTATGCATATTTTTATTTCATTCCATATCGTGGGAGCGATTTAAGTGAAGCCATACTTCAAACTTCCTCACCCTCTTTTTCAGGAAATATCTGTGTGCATCAGACTTCTCCTGTACTTTTAATTAACGGATTCCTCTCTGCAATAGCCATTAGTTTAAAAAGTAGAGGACACTTTAAAAGATGAAGGGACACTTTTAGGAAAGCCGTCAACACTTGTAAAAGATATACTAAGAGCTACAGTAAGCAAATAAATCATATTGTTTACTAGGTCGGTACCCACTCTTTGCTCAGGACGTCTGTTTCTTCTTAACGCCCCTGCCATCTTAGATACCACTATTTCCAACCTTTAGATGAAGATCCTGGGAAGAAAAGAAACCCGAAAATGTGTCTCAAAGCCAATCAGCTTGCCGACAGCAGAGCTGGGGTTCAGTTTAACTCCCAGACTGCTCAGGCTCACTTGCTCTATCTACCCTCTGCTGCTCCAATTAGAAACTGGCTCCACAGCATATGGACTAGCCTTCAACTTCACTTTCTTTGGAGCGATTTCACAACCAGTTCACCGGTCATTTATGGAGTTGGTTTAAAGTTAAAAATCCTTGGCTTCATGTCAGAACAATGCTGCAAATTACGTGTATTGACAATGGTCACCAGCAGCAACTGTCAGACTCGGAGTCATAGGTGGTTCCTGGAACCTTCTAGTCTATGACTCCCCGTGCCTGGAAGCTTCCATTTAATTTATGCAAAAATATCCCTACATCCTAGCTTAGATGTTTTCAAATGGGAGGCTGTGACCCAGTGGTTAATTTTCGATAGCCACTGTCCTTCTTACACAGAATGTGCAGAAACATTTGTGGCTGTCATCTCCTCCGTGTCCCGATTTGTAATGGCCATAGAATCACCCTCTGATTCTAACTCTGCATGAGGAAGAGAATACAGAAAGTAAGAAACTATCTTTCTTTTTTATTTATTTATTCCTTTCCTTTTGGAAGAGAATTCTTTATCTCTGTCTTGCGCCTTGAATCCAATATGAAAACGACAGGAACTATTGTCAGCGTGTTCTCATAATCATTATTTGGAGCTTCATTCTCATAGCTGGATTCTACTCGTAACTCTCACATGGAGGAAGTAAGCTATTAATAGGATCCCGACATTTTCTTTCGGAGTAGACCCCAGAGAAGTCTCCTTTGCCACGTGAGGGCAGATCGGATCTTGACATGATAGGACGGTTTAGTTTCCAAAACAGTAACTTTACCAAATAAATCATTTCAGCACATTGTTGTTATTTATACATGCAAATCTGTTTTTCATTTGTTGGACCCGGACAGGAGGAGAGCTAATAATCTCATCAAAAGTTGAATATTTTCCATTTTGGAAAAGGCACAGAGTTCACAATCACATGACCTGAACTCTGCCATGGGGGGAAATCAAACTCCTCCCTAATCCATGTTACAGACATACAGCGTGGACCTAGAAGGACTCTGGGGAGTTTGCAAGAATGACCCTCCACTCAGGCCAGTGACTCCTTGGCCTTCCTCCTCGCGTCACGCCATCTATTTCCAATGGCCGTATAATGTGTATAAGAAAGAGAGAGGGAGAAAAAAAGACAGCTTAGTATCCTGGACAGTTGTAGTGCTTTGAGGGAGAAATGTCCTCTATAGTCTTGGGGACTTAAGAACTTGGTCCCCAGTTGGTGATTATGTTTGGGATGGTTTAAGTGTTATATCCTTGCTCGAGAAAGTACATCACTGAAGGGTGGGATTTTCCAAGTAAAAAACCTTGCCTGCAGCCATTTTCTTCTTCTTGCTTTTGGATTGTGGTTAAAGATGTGAGCTCTCAGCTTCCTGTGCCAGCTGCCAGGCTGTCGCTTGCTGCCACGCTTCCCTGACAAGATGGTGGACTCTTAGCCCTCGGGAACCATAAGCCAACATAAACCTTTTCTCTTCTGTAAGTTGCCTAGTTGTGTTATTTTATCATATCAACAGAAAGGTAACTACAATGGTACTTAACTGGCAACGTTAGCTTCAAACTCATGGAAAGAATTTGAATTTGTAAACTGAGTTTCTTATATACTAAAAGGGCAGAGAGGCTGGAGGGACTGCACAGTAGTTAAGACTTCTTGCAAAAGACTCAAGTCCAGGTCCCAGTCTCCAGTGGTTCCCGACGACCTGTTCCCAGAGACTCCAGCTCTGGGGTATGTAGTGCCCTGTCCTGGCATCTTCAGGCACCTGCGTGCAATGTACCTCCTGACACCTGCCTCCCCAAACGTGCATATACACGCAATTAAAAACAATTATATCTGGAAGAGCTGCAGCTTTAAAAGCAGTCTTTTAAGTGGGACTTGTTATCTCTGCAAAGACAAGAGATCCTAGCAGTAATTCTTTGGTTGAAACACTTTCCTCTCTTTTATAATCCTACAAATGATAAAGCAGTTCCACCTCAGCAACAAGATGGCCTCTCTGTTTCCTTCATTTCCTCTTAACGTCCCCTGGTGACTTTTTGTGGGATGTGGGGTTGAAGCAAAATTAAACATTGGCTGTGCTGGGTGAGCCCAGGAGAGGAGTCTGTTGGCTTTCCTGGGCCTAGCTCTTATTCTGATTCAATGAGGACCTACAGAAAGGGAATATTGTCTCAGGGAAGAAAGATGCTGGCCAGAAATAGGACTGTTTCTATAACGGGGCAACTGTAGGATTGAGTGGGAGCCTAAGACAGGGAAACCAATGAGGAATAAGCAGAGGTCCATGAAAAGCAGCCTGGGAGACTGGTAAGGACACTTCAACACTGCCTTCTCTAGTCCAGGCTTACCCACCATGGGCTGTATTATTGGATATGTCATTGGTTGTAGGCATGGCACATTCTCACTTGCAGATGGCCCCGTCCTACATCCCTTCAAGCTATTACTTTTACCAGGCGTGAAACCAGCATGACTTAGCATGTTACATGGATTTTCCTCCCAGACAGTTCTGACCTCACAGACTGACTCTCAGACACGAGCAGAGACAAAGGGTGGGATGCGAATGAAGTCGGCACTCCCTGTCTAAATCACACTTTGGCTCCGGTTTGGTCTCAGGCTGAAGTGTGACCGAAGTCCTCCCCTTTGCAGGAAAGGCAAGGCTGCCTTTTCTATCAAACAAATCCTTGGCGGGCTGATTCCAGGTAAATTTGAAGGCCATCTTTAGACAATCATTTGGGATCAGACAGTACTACAAAAGTTTCAGGTTATGCCCAGAGCTCTCGGGTTTGCAAGCAGCAGGTCACATGACCCTGGCATGTAAAGCTTTGGGTGTCATAGGCAGCTGAGGAAGGCTGGGGAGTTATTTTGTATGGATGCTCTTCAACTATGATTTGGGGGTTCAGAACCATGTCTTCTCATCTCCCTTGCAACCTGTTTTGTTTATTTTGGGGGGATGCTGGTGTTCCTTTTTGCTTTTATATTGCTATTTTAACTTCATTTGTTCTAGTTCTAAGAGGATTAAGCTTTTGGTACCATTCTTGTGATGATTAATGTGTACTAATTCTTTTACCTTTGAGTCGTCTAGGCAAATATCTCCCTTTTGAAAGAGGCAGGTCTGGTGCACAGGAATCCCAGTGGGGTCCCCCTCTCTGTGTCAAGCTGATGTAAGGAAGAGAGATGAAACCAAGTCCGGAAACCAGCTTCCATTTTGATTGTGCCCCAATGGAAACCATGTTGTCCTACACATTGTATTAACTATTCTAATGGCTTAAACAATCAAACTAGACAGAGAAGTGAAAGGAAGCACTAACGAGTCATTTCACCACTACATGGCTTACTTCGGTCATATTGCAGGAAGCAGGGCTGGGTTTGTCACTGATTTCCATTAGTGTTGCTTGGCTCAGCCAAGACACTGGAGTCTAATGAGCAAGGCCAATCAAGTCTCATCTGCCTGCCAATTCTCAGGTGAGTGGGGGACAAGGAGGCAAGAGAAGAAAAAGGGTGGCTTCTGAGCTTTGGTTCAAGCCCCAAGTCCCTCCTGGTTGAAAGCCACCAAGAGTCTTCTGAATTTTCTGTGAGCTACATTTAAATTTGCTATTGATAGGTTGTATTTCTCAAACATTTCCCTAAACACCCTCCTCAACTATGTTCACGTGAGTGCTGCAAGTAGAGAAAAGAAGGAAGTGGCGGGGGGGGGGGGTAGATAGAGATGAACAAGAGTGTGTACTCTTACTAGGCTCTCTCTTACTGCTTCCTTACAACCTCAGTTGGTACTCAGAAGGGCTGAATGACAAGTTCTAGCCACTGACTTTGGAACCTGGCAGCCTGTCAGAAGCAGCTAAGGAACTTCGTGCAAAATGTTGGTCCCTGGGCTCCAAACTCATTCTACAGTCCCTTCCTCAACCCCCACCTCAAATTTACATGTGGCAGGGACCTTCTTTGTTATTTCTGCATTTGAAAGCACCCTAGCTCATTTTTTCAAAATAGGCTTTCCAAGGCCAGGCACAGAGAATAGGTAGAGTGATTGGAATGTCTTTCAGTTCAAGCCAGTGACCACACCTCTGAGCACTGCTGCTATTACCAATGCTGGGGTTCCTAAAAAAATGTGGAAGAAGAAGAAGTAAGGTTTCTGTGGTCTTCCTGCATGTCCATTTTCATAAGCAAGAAAAAAAACTGCTTCTAAAAGTTTTACTATGAAACTTCTCAACTGCTAAAGAACCAAAGAACAGCTAAGATTTACTTACGGTTCTCTTAAATTTAAATGTGTGCATTCCTGTGTGCAGATGCTCATGTGTGCAGATGCTTGTGTACATGTGTGCAGTTTCAGATACTGTTCTTCTGCTCCTCAAGAGAAGACCACTCACCCCTCTATTTTTGAGTCTGGTTTTCACACTGGAACCTGGAATTGAGGTTTTCTCACCTGGGCCTGGAATAGCCTTGAAGCCTGCTTCTCCAGAACTAGAAATACAAGCATTTGCCACTATGCCCAGTTTTCTTGTTTAAGTTTTTCTTATTTTTAATTGCACACATGTGGGGATGTATACATGAGTTCAGGCATCCATGGAGGCCAGAAGAGAGAACTGGATCCCCAAGAGCTAGAGTGAAGGGTGGCTGTGAATTTCCAAGTGTGGATGCTGGAAATCAAACTCAGGTCCTCTGGCAAGACTTTCAACTATTAAGACATCTTTCCTGTGCCTATGCTGGCTTTTCATGGAAGTGATAGGATTTGAACTTGGGTACCCATGTTTGCAAGTACGCTTTTTATTGACTGAGCTATCTCCCTGCCCTTACGTCACGTATTTTATTTGCTAAAATAAATTTAATTCACAACACAAACTCAAGGCTGGGAATTTAATAATACCAAGAGTGGAATGAATATTTAGGCTGTATATAGAGGCTGACTAAGGAAAGCAACTTGTGCTGTCTTTTCTGGGACTTCTCCTGATTTCAATGGACAGGAACGGAATGCCCCTCATCCCGGGAAGTACTTTAGATTCAAATAAACAAGAAGAATGGTCCACCTCACATGAGACCACTGACATCAACAGCATCCACGTGAACAACTATCTGCACATTGGCTAACTGTTCTCCACTGAGAGCAAAGGGCCAAATACCTTGAAAAGAGCACACTAGAAAAAAAATAAAAATAAAAAAAAGAGCACACTAGAATGGGTCAAAAGCACTGGACTGGCATTCTGATGGGGACAATTTTTGATCTTGGGCTGAAGATCCCAGGCTGAAGTCTATCCTCTGACATCATATTAGCACAAACAGGGTGTAAGCCATCTCATTCAGGTTGTACAATAAATAGGGAGGCACGCTATCGAACTTCAAGTTCCACACAAGTGATGAAATGTATAGTGTCACCAAGTCAGAACCGTGACAGGGAGAGAAATCTCTCCTTCAAAGTCCTATCAGGAAGAGTAGAGGTTGAGGATTGGACAGATATGATAAGCCTGTATCTTTAACAAATCAGCAGCTTTCCTTATGTACATTTCTGACATCCTCTTTGTTAACACAGTAATTCCAGTCAGGTGGTTCTCATCCTGTCTGAAGGAATAAGTTCTAAGCTAAGACCGTGATGGCGTCCTTAGTTCTTCATAGAAACCAGTGGAAGCATAAATTATATGACCCATGGCCAATGAAGCCTCATAGTGGTCTGCTGCATGGGACACACTCATCCTACCTAACAGAAGAGTTATTGAGAGTAGGCAGAGAGAAACACGCTCTTTCCTTCTCTTCCTCCCCTCTTGCTTTGGGTACCAATAATTAAGGCTATAATAACATTGTTTACCAGCTCAAAGGGATTACAGAAACAGAGACAAATAATGAGAAACCAAGATGGAGAGACAGAAGTAGTTGGGTTCTATTGCAAGATGTTTGATTAAACTGTGAAAAGATATGTCACTGGGATTGGTTTAATAAAAAGGTAAATGACCAATAGCTAGGCAGGAGGTATAGCGAGTACTCCTGGACAGAGAGAGCTCTGGGAAGAAGGAAGGTGGAGTTGTCAGCCTGATGCCAAAGAAACAGGATGGGAAAAAAGGAGATGTAATAAGCACGTAGAAGGTGTAGATTTAAAAATGTGGGTTAATTTAAGCTATAAGAGCTAGCTAGAAACAAGCCTAAGCTAATGTCAAGCTTTCATAATTAATAAAAAGTCTCCTGTTTTTTTTTTTTTTTTTTTGTGAGCCAGCAGCCTAAAGAAAAGCTTGGCTACAGGGTCCTCAGTGGTATGAAGGTAGTGAGAACTGCCCTGCTCAGGAATTAAATGCTAGGTCATAATAACGCTAATCTTTAGAGTGCAGCTACAGCACAGGGTAAGGTGTCATGAACTGTATATTAGCAACCCATGCAGATGTTGGGGATGCTTATGAACACTTTAAAGTTTGATGAAATAATTTCATGTCTCTTGAATTTAAAAAATACAGAACTGTGGAATGTGTCCTTTTAATGTCATTTTCCATTCATTCATTCATTCATTCATTCATTTCTTTTTCAATATTTTATAAAAGTATCAATCCATGCCATAGAGGAATTTAACTGGCAACTTTTCACAGTTAGTTTTAGAAACACTGCTCAAAGCCCGACTTGAGCAATGCAATCTAAAGGTTCAGTGCAGTGCAATGGCTGTCCCTAATGGTGATGCTTCATCCAAACCTAGTCATAGCGATTAAGTGTTATCAATAGATTGTGTTATGATAGCAGGGATAAGCAGATCTTACAAGACCTCTCCAAAGTTTGTACTCTCTATCTCTTTCAGAGAGCTTGCTGGCCCTCGCTTCGACCATTCTCAGCTGCCTCTTCTATTACAGGTGAAGTCATTTGAAAGCCTACAAGGTGACTTCACTTCTCTAAACCTCAGTATGCTCATCTATGAGGTGAAATCAAAATTATACTTTTTTGAGTTTAGTTAGTAAAATGTTTGTCTTGCAAGCAAGAGAATCTGAGTTCAACTCACAGAATCCATGTAAAAGAAAGAGAGGGGAAGAAAAAGAGAAGGGAAGAAAGAATGAATAAAGGAAGGGAGGGAGAGAGAAAAAGAGAGAGAGAAAGAAATCAGCTGAGAACATACCTTTGTAATCTCAGTACTTGAGAGACAGAACCAAGTGAATTCTCAGAAATCCCAGGCCCATGCAAGTTCCAGGTTAGTGAGAGACCCTGCTCCCCCCCAAACAATCAATAAACTGTATATAGCCCTGAGTGATAGATCAGTATTTAAAAACATGTATTTCTATTGCAGAAGACCTACGCCTGGTTTTGAGCACTCACATCAGGTGGCTTAAAACTGCTTGTAACTCCAGCTTCAGGGGATGTGGTGGCTTCCTCTGGTCTTTTCAAACACCTGCACCCATGTGTACATGCCACACTCGTAGTGCGCGTGCGCGCTCATGCACACACACACACACACACACACACACACACACACACACGCAATTACAAATACAATAAATCTTTCTTAAATGGTAGTTGGAGCTGAGAGATGACAACCAAGATTGTCCAGTGGCCTCCACATGGATACATACATTCCTATGCATATGCATGGTCACATACATGCACACAACAAACTATATTGAGTTGCTGAAAGCGCTAAAGGAAGTGGTACATATAAATCTGTCATACGGTGCTCCCTCATGGTAGGCCCATACCACATGAGGTCTCTCTGTCTTTGCTTTGCCACTATCTTTAGTTAAACCGTTTCCTTTTTTTTAACTTCTTTTTTTTTTAATTTATTTATTAAAGATTTCGCCTCCTCCCCGCCACCGCTTCCCATTTCCCTCCCCCTCCTCCAATCAAGTCCCCCTCCCTCGTCAGCCTGTCAGCCCAAAGAGCAGTCAGGGTTCCCTGCCCTGTGGGAAGTCCAAGGACCACCCACCTCCATCCAGGTCTAGTAAGGTGAGCATCCAAACTGCCTAGGATCCTAAACAGTTTCTTTGTTAAACATTCGAGAGTGTCTACCTATGACTTGAGATGTGGTGACTCTGTGACCCACTCTGTGCTGTCACTGGGGAAAACTGTATCTTTTGTTAAAAGGTTTAACCAGGGACTTGAGAAGAACACATGGATAATAAGTGATGGATAGATTTTAGACTAAACTGCAAGGGCTTTTAATATTGCTTGGTTCAAGGTTCTGAGGACTTGACCTAAAACAAAACAAAAGGAAACCCTTCTAAAGAAAAGACTGGAGTGTGGGGTGAGAGCTTCGTTTTTGCTTTTTAATATTCTGCGGAGGAAGGCTGTGTTCTGTGCTGTATTTCAAGGGTGGACATTCTTGAACTCTTAACTGGTAACAAGAAACTAATGGGACTTTTTTTTTTTGGAAAGCAAACAATGACTTCAGAAGTGTATGTTTGTTATCAGATTTAGGGCACTTGTCACATTTTGGCCCAAGGGCAAGCCAAGGGAGGGTTTAAAAAAATATCCAACAACTGTCTTCATCTCTCTTTCTCTTTTCTAATTAAAATGTAGTTCATCTTACAGACTCCAGAACATTTTGCATTTGTGGTCACAAGCATGAAGTCATTCTCCCGGTCTATATGACCATAGTGAATTTCTGAAGTTTTTAGTGGTTGGTAACAACAGACAAATAACTGGAAATCCGAGAGCTCGGCTCAAGTTATTTTTTTTTTCCAGAACTTTCCCATTATTCCTCAGCATGGGGTAAAATTGAGTCCACCTCGATGGGTTAATGCCAGGATCCTTGAGCTTCCTGCCTATGAGGCTAATAACACCCCTAACACACACACACACACACACACACACACACACACACACAAATAGGCTAGCTCACTTAGCAAGACAAAGGCTTGAGTAATCAAGGACTGTGTCTCTAGGCTGCAGTCTACATACTGACTCTGGTAATCATGCTAGTGACATAGAGGAAACAACTCCCTCAGCCTCTCTGCATTTCACAATACACCGAGCAACTCGCAACTCACTCGCAGGACAGTTGGAAAGATAAAGTAAAAAGTGAACGCAAAATTCACAGCGCTGTCCTTACAACATAAAAACAAGCTCTTCTTGAATGAACGAACTTGGACCTCTTTTTCTGTTTTTAAAAGCTTTTTATTTGTTTTGTTTTAATTGTGAGCCTGTGTGTGTGTGTGTGCGCGCGCGCGCGTGCGGAGATTCAGATATGCACACATGCATGCAGTGCTTTGGGAAGGCCAGAAGAGGGTGCCAGATCTCCTAGAGCAAGAGGAGGTTGACTTGCAGCAGATGGTTGTGAGTCACTTAGCAAGGGTGCTGGGATCTGAACCCAGGTCCTCTGCAAGAATGGTAAGCACTCTTAACTGTTGAGCCATCTCCCCAGGCCCTGGTCCTTTGTCTTCAGCTATTCATCTTTCTCTCCTATCAGCCTAAGACACTAGGAGTGAGCCAAGTTCTTAGGTAGGTTCTTGGTCTGACTCATGAGTTATTAGAACCAGATGCTGGTGATGAGTTAAAAGAATCAGACCTCAGAAAAACAGCCAATCAACACACATTAGTATTCCAGGAGCAATCACCCAACACAGGTTGGTTCGGTAACACTGGTTGAAAGAGACTCTCTGCAGTCCTGCCAGATGGGAGCAAAGAGGTGCCTAACATTGGCAATCTGCTGGCAGTTATTTTGTGAGCGTGAGGGAAACCAGCAGACAGAGAAAACTAAGACGCAGTAAGTTGCAATCAAAATCAGAGAACGGCTACAGGGGTCCTAGATAGATCACTCTTCTGGAAATGCTTGTTTCTTCGGATTTCCTGTGAGAGGAGACAGCATTTCTTATCATGCATCTTGGTTTGAGTTAGATTTTTGTTACTTGTAGTAGAGTTATTATGAACTGATAAGAACTACGGAAATGTTGGCTGTTATTGCTTAGACTGTATCCAGAAAATCTCTCTGTTCTTGGGTTCTGAATCATGAGAAACATGAGAGAGTGAGTCTAATCAAATCACTTTCATTTAGTGAGCCACTGATTTCAAACTGGCACATTACAGGCATGCATAACCTCTCTGGAATTTCCCAGACACTGTATGAAATCACTGTTACCGTCAGGAAACAGAGACGCAGAGATGTTAGGTGGTTTTCTTTAGGTTGGACAGCTGACTTGTAATAAAGAGTTCAATGCCATAGTCTGTGGTTCTCGAATGGCACATCCCAGGCTGTCTCAGTCTGTCAGGGTCATTATGACAGGGCCATCCTCTTCACCAAAACTTGTCTGTATGGTGAATAATGAGGGAGGAACAGCAGAATGGCTCCTCTCCATCGTAGAATGTATGTTATTAATTATGGAATAAAAAAGAGTCCATACATAAAACAAAACAAGCTAAAATCTTAGAGTCATTAATAAATTATCAAGTCTATCACATAAATGAAATACTACATTTGAACTCTCCCAAAAGTCTCTATCTAGAAAAATAAGAATAAAAATAAAGTTATTAATGAAAAACTATTCAAGTTACCTGTACTTAGGATGGTTATCTGTGGGCATCAATAGTGGGACAGAGAGAGCAACTGCTGAAATGTGAAAAGTCACTATGCAAGGAGGAGAGGTTGGTTGACAAGCTGAGCAGTGTCTTTACTGGCATTCTGATCAAAGGGGACCTCTGTCCGGCCCTGCCAGGTATGAGCCCCTCTAGTACTCCACTCTCTTTACCCTGAACCAGTTGCTCTTAGCCAAGCGTGCAAAAAGTTTGCTTGGCTTAGCTCTGAGTCTTTGGTGCAGTGGCCGAGGTGGGGCCAGCTGCCTTGTTGATGTTGATGCTACAGGTTCAGACATTAGATTAGGCATACATGTCTGCCTATCTTCTTTATTGAGCATCATTGCTTCTCTCTCCAGCTTCCTGATGGGCTACCACCACCTATACATTCAGTAGTTGAGTCCTTCTCTCCATTGCTGCACTGGTTCTGTTTCTGTCTGAATAGTAACCAAATAAACTATTTCTACTGGAGTCCATGTCTTCCTAGGCTGTCGAAGACCCTCTATCCAGGATGGGGACCTTGTCCATCATTCCCAGCTCCTGGTGACAACTTAATTCTGATGATACCAATGACTAATTGGAGCTGTCCTCAGTCAGTACTTAATTCATACATGGGTCATCCAACTCCATCCCAACTCAGTGGCATAAGCCCTGTGAGCTCCTCCCTGGAACTCTCGGCTGGAAACCTTATCCTCACAGTCCTCCTGGGCTAAATGTTGATATGACAAAAGTATCTCTGAGATTTCTGTCCAGAAGAATGTTTGTTTCTAAGAAAAACTACCTTTATTCATCAAATGTCGACCTTCGTGTCCAAAGGATAATTTTCATGCCCACTGCCACACAAGAATCTACCTTCCTCAGTCAATCGACCAAGTTTGTATGGTTTCTTTCAAGAGGTTGAGACAAGAAAATAAATAATGAGGTTGGGGCCAGAGTGAGTCCCGGGGTCAAGTAAGATCTTACAGAAGTAAGATCGTGTATCACAAAACTAACAATGATGGAGTTTTTGCTTTGTTTTGTTGTTGTTTTATTGTTTGTTTGTAAGAAACTGTATACTTTGGGGTTGGACTTGTTGTCTGAGAAACAACTTTGCTTCCTAAAGCAGAGACCACATGTCATCTGCAGTTTGTGGCTATTTTGATGTGGCACACTAAAGTGAAGTCACCTACACTAATGTCTGGGGTGGGGGGAGGATGGCATGGTGTGGGCTGATTCCTTTATAAGTGTGTCTAAGCCCAGACAGCCAAGGAAAACACCTTGGTTTGACATTAGTTCGTTTTCTTAATTCTAATTTTTTGTTGGTCTCTCTTTTTACACAATAACGAGTAGGTCATAAGCGCAGGACTCCAGGAGACCAGAAGTGACCGTTAAGTATGTAATCCCACTACTTTATTTTTAATAATTGCATTTATTTCTGAGTCTCTTCACATTCCAGCACATAATACTGACTTTCTGTTTGTGGTAATGATTTAAAGTGTCCATTTTAAGGAAATCTTTCTGAGAAAAAAAAAAGTCTGTTGAAAAAAATGTGTATCATCTAGGAGAGAGATATTGGGTAGATTGTGACAAAATGATCGGAATTTGGCAAATGTTGGTATAAGAACTGAAGCATCCCTTGTGTCTAGTCACCATGAGGTGACACCATGAGGGTCCCTTGTGTCTAGTCACCATTAGGTGATACCATGAGGGACCAAGTCCTTAATGATGCCTCTTTATTTCACAGTAGAAATAAATTACAAGTAGCGAGCACACATTAAACACCTCTCTCACCCCAGAGCTGAATGAACCAAACTGATTTGGGAGAAGCACCTGCTCATCTACTGTGTGGTACCATCAGGGACATTTTAAGTCTTCCAACACCATGCACTTTTAGCATAAATGTTGCCTGTCACCTTGTTCCCATCTCTTCCAATCTCCCTCAACACCTACCAGGCTGCTTTCTTCCAGTTCCTCAAATCGGTTTCTATGCTTCTGCCTCTGAACCTTTTCACAAGCTGGTTCCACTTCCTAGAATTCCATCCTTGCTTCCCATCTCTTCTTTAGTATTTGAGAATCTCCTGTATGTATAGGATGCACTGTGACCTGAAACACCCTTTCTCTCTCTCTCTAATTTCTCTCCTATCCACACCACTACCCCGCTTTTCCTCTCTCTCTCTCTCTCTCTCTCTCTCTCTCTCTCTCTCTCTCTCTCTCTCTCTCTCTCTCCCTCCCTCCTTCCCTCCCTCCCTCCCTGTTTCTCTCTCTTTGTGCCCCTGCCCCCCGCTGAGTCTGCTTAGTGCTACCTGTATGTGCATGGATGTGGGGCCATCTACTGGAACATGGGCAGCCTTTGGGGCCATGGGCCATATCCATGAGGAAAACTGATTCTTCCACCCCCACAGTTTTTTACAAAGGTATTTAAATAACCGCTTCAGGATTGATATGTTGGTCTCCCCTATTGAGCTGAAAGCTCATGAAATCATGGAATTTGCATCATGATTGGTTTTCAAAAAGTATTCTTGTTGATAACTGAATCATGACCAATGAGAGGCAGCTAAAGACATTTAGATGATTGTGGATTCCAAGAACTATGGCTACACCTAGAGTTTATTTGGGGGAGCTCTGATGGCTAGTCATAAGAAGTGGCCAAGATTATTTGGGCATCAAGTGAGGCCAATAGCCTAAGTATGCAAACCTGGCCATCCAAATTTATTGTCTGTAAAAACGATACCCCAAGAATGTTGGGTGAAGTCAGATAGTCCGTGGGCGAGCACTGCTAACACTGAATTTTCCCAGCTGCAACTCTGTGTATAATTGATGCTGAGGCATGAGTTCCAACCTAGAAGATATTTCTGAAATAATGCTAAATTACTTAATCCTCGTTAGGCTGTTGGGAAGAATACTTTCTCATATACACTATTATAAAAACATTATGCCTGAGTCTCAAGTTCTGGGCTATCCAATTACAATTGCTTTTTCCACATTTATATTCTCTCCATTGTATCTAATTGCTTTTAACATTTTGAACAGATTTATTGTATATGACAGTGAGCAACTTGAGCCTGTGTATGAGCCAGTCATGCTATTTCCTGCTCCCCACCCACCATCTCACTAATATGGCTCGGACTGATTTCTAACATCCTCACTTAGTCTAGCTCCTGTGCTCTGCTGGGAGAGAAAACTATTACACTCTCACTGTATTACAGGGACCCGCCCACCCGTCAATCCTATGCCAGCTCTGAGCATCACGGTCTGCAGCAGGTACCCATGTAGTATTCCAGTCCACACACAAATGTATCATATGAAACTGACAACTTGATCTCTATCCCATAGAAGCTTCATCAACGGGGTGATCATTGTGAATAATTATTGTCTAGAGTTAAAAACTTGCCCTGTGTGGGTGTGGGATGGACCAACTTGTACACGCGCGTGGGTGTGTGTATGTGTGCTTCCTGTTCTATTTGGTCATGCAACCGATAGTGTTTCAAAGCTTGGCTGAAGCCATGCCAGATAAAAAAAAAAACTTGATAAATGAACGGGGCTCTCTGAGTCATCTTCAACTCTCTGTTCCCACACTCAACAGCCTATTCGAGGCGGAAGAGAGATGAGAAGCAGAAGGCGTGTTCATACCCAGGACCCAGGCGGTGAGAACAAAGTGACAAAGGACGGAGGAAGATGGAGACACATAGGTGGTTGAGCCTCATGCTAGTAAAGGTTAGCATGGCGAAAATGTCTCTGGAGTAGCAGACCTTCAGGTTGACTGACCACCCGCTTGGTAGCTGTGTCTGAAATGCAAACCCTCACTGGTGACTGTCACAGTCACTGAACACTATCTGTTGCTTTCTGGACACCACTTCCTTAGTCCCCTTAATCACTATAGAAAGTCATTGCTATTAGTATTTCCATTTTATACATTTAGAAACAGACACAAAGAGTAGAATTCACTTATAATTTCAAAAACTAAAACTGAGGCTATACTTCTCTTGGTAGACTGTTTGCCTAGATGAATGAGGCTCTGGGTTAGATCTTCAGTACTATGGATACCAACTGGGAATGGTAGTACCTGCCTGCAATCTCTACATTCACAATGAACAGGATGGGGGGGGGGATTCAAGGTCATTCCTATGCTGCATAGCAGGCTTCAGAGCAGCCTAGGCTACAATAAAAAACAAACAAATGAAACCCAGAACTAAACAAATAAACACAATCTGAGCTTAAGAAAGATATACATATATAATATACAACATGATATATGTCACATATATAACATGCATAGGTGTACAGATATATAAAATATGTGTATATATGCCATAATGAATGTAATTGCTTTGTGTGATAACTTTAAAATAATTAGTTTAAAACACTGAAACTGAACTAAAACTGATCACAAAGTCACTATATACTATAAGAAACATTTAACCAAATTCTATCCTCAATGCACGAAATTGAATTTGTCGTGATTCTCAAGGTGGTCAGCCATTCTGCCAGGGGATGCAAAGTGGTTTTCAAGGAAACATTTAAGGTACGCAACGGACATCCTAAAAAAGTATTTCAAGGCAGATACTTCATGGAGGGGACAAAGAGTGGAGTCTTCAAATGCTGAATGGAAAAGTTTGTCTGAGAAGGTAAAGACGTCTGGAGTTTCCTCCTTCCAAGGAAGGGGCGATATTAAGAAGAGTGCGGGCAGGCATCTTTCCACTGGTGGCTAATTGGCAAGCCTTCTGGAAGGAAGCCAGGAGTTTCATCTTGCTTACAGCCATGGATATTGATTCTAATACTAATGGAGCCATGAACTGGCCCTTCAGCAGTTTATGAAAGCTCCTCTCTGTGATCGGGAAGCTGTGGCCTTGGCCTTCAAGCTAGTGTTAGGATGTGCTCTGTGACTGCATCTCAAATCCCTGGTCTCCTATCTGGTTGCCATGGTGCTTCTGGACATTTTTCCTCTTTTTCTGCATGTAGCATCCTCATCGTGTTACAGAGAAGTACAGGTGCAGATGAAATTACCAGAATGTCTTATTATGTTTATTAAGGCAGAGAAAAAAATTAAAGGGTTACAGTTTGTCCCAGCTGTCTGAAGAACATACCTCCTGTGACTAGAATGATGCTGGGTCCATGTTATTATCTCTCTCTCTCTCTCTCTCTCTCTCTCTCTCTCTCTCCCTCTCTTTCTCTCTCTCTCTCCTCTTAAAAATTAAATTCACATAGGAATACCACTCAGAGTATGTCTTCAGGAGGAAAGAAAATGACACTTAGCAGGACAAGAGGTCAGAACATTCCAGAAAATTGAGATTTTCACGTAGATGCACTTTGGGGTTGTATTTCAAGGCGCTGGCCACATGTGTTTCATTCTCACAGTAAAAGAAATGAAGGCGAATCAAGGATCCCCGGGGAAGGCTTTCTCAGCGATGAATTCACACCAAACAGGAGTGGAGCTAGGGAGGAGGAAGAAGGGAGCTGAGCCGCCGTGACAAGGGCTAATTGTTGTGACTAATTCGGCTTTTGGAAGGTACAACTTCACGGAGTGTGTGAGCTGCAGCACAGTTCCCATTTTAATTAGTGGCACCACAGAGAGAAGATGGGCTTATAATTGAGTAGTTTGCCGATCGGTCAACTTCAGCCTGTAATCAGACATGCTGAGAAGTGGACATTAACCAGGAGCTTTGACTAGCAGGACGTCCTCTCCATTATCCTGGCTGGTGTCAAATAAGGCTGTTGATTCTTCTCTACTTTTTTTTTTTAAAGGAAGAGAGGATGTCACACAAAAAGTTGTCTAGACTCTGTCCATCACTGGCTTTCTGTCCTGATGCTCTGTATTCTTGAGCATGTCAGCTCGGACATACTAAAGAAGATTGAATGATAGGTTTCTCCACTATTTGATTTCCCTTCTGAAGTTGGAGCACACTTCTTGGATTCTCACTTCTTCCTGCCCCCACCATAGTCATCTCTTATCCAATCCCCTTCCTTGTTCATATGCACCTTCATGTTTGAGATATCCTTTCTCCCTTATTCTGTGGAATTTCTGACGGACACTAAGGGCTATAATCTCTCATCTCTTATATACCCTCAGCCTTGCCAAGAAAGAACTAGAATCATGACCCAAAGCAAGCCGTTTGGATTCGTTTTTCCTGAGACTGTGAGTCTTGAGAAAAAAATGTTCAAACAAAAATAGTTGAAGCCAAATATTCTAGAATCAAACTGTTGGATTTATTTGTCTCTGCTATTTAAGTCCTTTGGTTTTTGAATCCCTATAAATCCCATCTTGGTTCTCAAGATTCCCTCAAATCTACGGCCAAGCCTTCCATTTCCCTATGCCACCTTCCTCTCTACTCATAGAAACAGCACATCTTTCTGTTACCTATGATTATGTGGCTCCAAATAAGCTAGTGTCCTAGGGAAAACACCTCAATGTACAGCTGGCTGAATATTCTCCTTTTTCCTTTTCCAGACATTTCTAGCAGCAGAATTCCCTGGTCCCAAGAGAAAAATGTGCAGAGGAAAAGAAAACCATATTTGTGGTATATTGGGAAGATAAATAAAGAGATGGGAAGAAATGAGGCATTTTTACTAATGAATTTGCATCTGGGGCCTGGCGTGAGCATCTCTACCCCAGATGTTCTCATGGGATCTGCTGAGAAACTGCATTCCCATGGGATTGTCACTGCACTCTGGACCATGAGAGTGATTTGTCTGGCTCTTCTTCCTGCTGTCAGCCCACCCCCGCCCCATTCATGCTCCCCCCACACTAGGGGTTGACTGCTGGTACACGCTTACATGTCACAGAGCATCTAAAGTAGGAGGGAGAAATGCCACCTCCCCTTCATTTCCCAGCTGCATTTTGGGCATGGTTTGTATTAGCTGGCCTTAAGGAAGGCGAGTCTTGGCGTGCTTTCAGAGGGGTGTGTGGTACATGTGTATACCCTCTGTTGCCAAGCTACTCCAGGAACAACACATTCTCTCTGTTCCGCTTCCCTGCCCCGCATGCACTTGGTGCCTTTGCCAGGGGAAAGTACTCACCTGGCCTTGCGGAGGCTCTAACACTTTTCATCTATAACACACAAGTCCAATGTCAGTTCCCAATGCTGGTCTGGGCTCAATAAATTCATGCCAAAGAAACACCCACAGACACATACGCCAGATTCCCAACCAAGTACTTTTGAGTCTAAGAAACAAATGGAAGCATTCCCTTTGCACACCGGGATTTACACCTGTCCCCAGTTATAAAGACAAAAGCGAGAAACAAACACACAAGTGAGAGCGTTTGCCATCATTAGGTGAGGGCCAGGGGAAGGAAGCCTGCAAAATGAGGTCCAGTTTGGGCAATGCACTTTGATAGCCCCATCAATTCTAGGCTTCCACGGGCTTGATTCGCTCTCAGCCCAATCCACTAAGGAGTTGCTCTGAGAGTTCTGTGGATTTTCTGCACAATTACAGATTATTGCCATGGCAACAGGAGAACCATGTGACAACTTTGCTACCTCCGAGACCAAGCACAGCCACTTACGGGCAACACACATCATCTTGTAAATGGGACTCGGTGCTGCTAGCCTCATTGTTTTAAAACCCATCACTGCCTTTGCACAGATGTAGAGGCCCCCACCCACGCGATTTCCCCAATCTTTCGAAGCAATTTGGATTTGCTCTCAAGCAAATTTGCCTGTGTTTATTTGGTCATAAAGAAGGTATTATTTTAGGGGGGTTGGCGGAAGGAAAAGAGGGGTGAAGCTTCATGAGTGGAGGCAGATGGGATGCAATGAAGGGGAAGAAACGCTGCCAGCAGCTGGTTTCCTTGCCATGGTGTTACTGGACTCTCAGCCCATGATAGCACTTAAATTCTAGGTCAGCCCCGTACAGGCCACCCTGGGAATGACTAAATCTCACTTTCCTTCCGAATAATCTCAACTCTTGTCCATCCAGCAGGCACACCAAGAGGACAGGCCATTGGAAATTAAGTTAGAGATTTGATTGAGGCGGGGGTCGAGGTAATATATTCTCTCTGGCAAAACAATCAATTAATTTTTTTTTTAAAAAAGGAACTTATGCACAGAGCCAAAGCCCAGGCTCTTTCTGCCAAGCATTCCCCCCACCCCCTCAATTTTTTAACCTCTGGGCATTTCAAGGAAAATTGAATCCACATGTTTTCAGATTCATTTGCAAATGCAGTTTGCTCAGAGCTGTTTGATGACCAGGATGCCCTCGGAGTGTTTTTATGAGCTTAAACTTATTTTCCCCCCAAGCCTCTTGCTTCTGAACCAGGAAGTAGCACATGGAGTTTGTAGCTGATTTCAGAAATGATCATTTTTTCTTTGCGGATCCACCCGATTCTTTCCCAGACCCGGTGAAGCTAAGGAAAGACTGTCAAGGAGCGCACCAACACAGACGGTAACTTAACCGTTTTTCTCGACTGCAATATGGACACTATCCAATGCCTGGATCACATGGCTTCCCCATCTTTCTTTATTACTGATGACATTTGCGTGGAAGCAGATGCTGTCTTTCCCAGAGACGCAGCTCCACCTGTGACATAATTCCTTGATTGGGCGAGTGTTTCTGAGGCGGGGAGGAAGTTCTCGTTCACTCTGCCCTGGCTACTCTTTATTATAAGCTAGACAGTATGCCGTCTCTTACCACGGGCCTGAGGTATTGGGTGACGGTGGTTGTCCCATTCTAACCCAGCCACATGCTCCCATACCGAATGCTAAGTTCCTGAAAGTTCAAATGAGGCAGGTGGAGCATGCGTGTAGATTTATGTGCTTCCTAGATTCTGGGTTTTTTTTTTTTTTTTATAATAGTAACAAGGAAAAGAACAACTGGGAAGAATGTAAAGAGTGTGAAAAAAATGTCTCTAAGCCAGGGATTTATTTGAGCACAACTCTGCAGTGTCCTTAAAGATGCTCTCATGAATTCCACGTACATCGCAGGGCACTTGTTAATAAGGGATTAGTCTGAGGAGGTCTCAGGGTAAATATTTGTGAGCAAACAGCGTTCTTCCTGAAGGCTCTTTTAATACAGGCTCTTTTTTCTCTTCTTTCTCTCTTGCCGCTGGACTGAGGATCCCAGGGAAAGTAACAAGAAATTCACACGCCCTATTTTTAACTTTCAGCTGTACTTCCTTTTTATTTATTTATTTATTTATTTATTTATATTTTTCATTGAAGCCTGAGAATCCAGCAACTAATGACCCTTTGTATTGTGTCCGCTGGAAGGTCACCAGCTCAGAGAATTTACTGAAATTCCCAGGAGAAGTCAGGCCGTGAAGAATCGTGTACACAGACTCCAAGCGGGGCCATTTGGTTGTCACGCTGAGTGTTTCTCGCTCCCACTGTACCCAGAGAAGCGACAGGAGCACGTATGCAGCAGGCTTCTCAGCCTTCGCGGAGAGACTGTCTCTCGGGTTCCAGCTGCTCTTTGTACTGTCTTGAACCGAGTCATCCGTGTCAAGTGGACAGACCACTGACTCTGCCTCAGTCATGGCTGGCCTGGAGAAGGGCATCATAGTCAAAACCAGACGTCTCGATGACCAGGTTGCCCTGAATAGCTTTTAAACAATGGTGCTTTCCCATCCGGGGTCATCTTATTAGAGTTTAGTAGGGGTAAGATGAGGAGGGAGGAAAGTAAGAAAGTAAGCCTGTAGGTAGCTCACTGATGGATACAATGAGAACCTCAACACTGTGCTGAGGGGTGAGGCAGACTACGACCTACAGGAGCAAAGATTCTATCTGCAAGTGCTTCCTTATGGGGTAGTTTCTGCTCAGCTCAGGTTGGTTTTATTATACAGGATGGCAGACTATTTTTTTAAATTAAGTTTATCAGTGATAAGTTTATCACTGTAGATAAAATACTCTCAATTTTACAATAGTAAGGTGTCTGCAGTAGTGTACAGCTGTAGGAAAGATTAAAGACAATAGCTCTATAGGATGGGTAATTCTTCATCTTGCTGCCACATAAACTCGGAGGAGCCAGCAAGAGGAGTGTCGGCGTGCTCAGAAAAATGGGTTTCCTGGCCATTTTTTTTAACCCTAGAATCAGTGTCTAAGATTTAGTCAGGATTAAATTATAGTACCTTTGATTTGTGTCAAAAGCAGAGTGAGAAGAATTTGAGGCGGGCAGAAGGACCCCGGGAAAGGGACAGAGGCAGGGATTGGAAATCAGTCATAATTCCCAACCTAAAATTCAAGACTGTCCTACAATATCCAAAATATTCCATGTATCAGGCCATGCTTACTATTGGCTACATGGTATTGAACAAGTTTCCAATCGCCTCTTTGCAGAGCAATGTCTATAAGGGCCATAGACCACAGCCAAACAAACTATTCAACACAGAAATGGGGGCAGTCCAATACAACGTGTGTTCTAGTGCAGAGATATAGGCTATGATAACAGACTATAAAGATGTTCCTTATAGAACCAAGGCAAGAAGAAGAAGGTGGGCACAAGAGGCAGTGAACTTTTGAGAAGAAACAACCTTTATGAAGACTTCATGGCATAGAAGAACATAAAGAATATAACATGATTTAAGTATGACATGGCTGAAAAACAGAAAGGAGGAAGCAGCCTCAAGGCATACAATGGGACCAGTCAGACCCAGAAGGTTTTCACAGGCAATGTTAAGGAGTTCAACTTGAACTTAGATCCAGCCAGGTGAAGTTGAAAGATGACTTCAGCAGAAAGATGAGGTCGGCACTGTGAGAAGGTCACTGTAGCTACAGGGTGGAGAGCAATCTGGTTAGAAAAGAGAGGGAGTCAGGAAGACAGATGAAGAAGCAATTCAAGCAATTCCTCTGATTGATGGCAGCTTGGATGCACACGATGGTCAGAGGCATGGAGAGCAGTGAATGGTTTTAAAACAGAAAGAAATTCCAAGAACACGTATGTTAGAGACATATGTTGACAGGTCAGGCAATATGCTAATTTTCTAAGTCTACCCTCGACGATGTGGCTGACTTTCTCCCATCCTTTAGAGGACTATAGAGCAAAACCAGAGGTTTCTCAGGGGAGAGGATGCTGAGCATCAGAGTACCATGTCAGCTCCTGCCTGGATCTTCAGCCTGTCTCTCAACTCTCACCCTTGCTAACCTCCAAACTCGTTCAAACCCACTTCTGCTTCGACCTCTGTTGCAAACATTTGCTACACTGTCTTAAATTTTAAGAAAATCTTTTAAGACTTAAAAGATGTTCTTGTTCCTTCCAAAAAAAAAAAAACCCACATAAGATCCAATGAAATAAAATCCACCTCTCTAAAGAAACATGACATACTTGTTTGTAAAAGTAAAATCTGAGGATGATGTGTAAGGGAGGCTGGGAAAACACAGCTACTGGAAACACAGCAACTCTCGTCATCTTAGTTTCTTTTATTTTACTCTAAGACAATGCTCTGACCAAAGCAACTTAAGGGAGAAAGGGCTCATTCTGGCTCACAGTTGAAAATATAGTCCATCATGGTGGGGCAGTCGAGGCAGCAGAAGCTTGTGGAATATCCACAGTAAAAACAAGGAAAAAGCAGAGAACAGTAATATCTTGCTAGTGTTTGACTAGATTTCTCCCCTGTATACAGTTCAGGATCCCTGTCCAGAACACAACCACTTCCACTGTCAGAATGGCTCTCTCCATATCAATTGACATAATGACATCCATTCCCAGAAAGAGCCTTAGTCTGGCTGATCCTACCCTGGTCATTCTTACTCTGTCAAGTTGACAACTAACACAAGTCATCAGACTTAACAACACACAAGAGTAATTTTCTTGGACAATTAGTGATTTGCATTCTGGGTTCCTTAAGTGAGGCCCCAGATGTGAGTAAGAGTTGATCAAGCATGGTCATGCATAAGCCCCCTTAAGCCTGGGATTGACTGGTTTTTCCCAGGTCCTCAAGAGGAAGAGTGCATAGTTGAGAGATCAAGGTTAAGGTCCTGGGTGAGAAAGGCTGAGGAAGCTCAACTCACCACCAAACAAATCATCCCAGAAAGTCCAGAGGAAGAGCAATAAATCGGTGGCCTCCAGTTTCCATTACTGTGAGCCCTTTAACCCGGGGAGCCAAATGGAAAAAAAAAAAAAAAAAAAGAAAGAAAGAAAAGTCAACTCCCAGAATAGAACTGGCTTTAAAAATAACAAAGGAGAAGCTTTCCTTTCTTCTGCTCCCTTCCCTTCCCCCCTCCTGCTGCCCTTATGTGGTTCTAATCCAGGCCTCCTCTGGCGAGAGGCAAGTTTGCTGCCTGTGTGAGCTGGCATGTAGGGAAAGATGCTGTGATGGCCTGCAATCTCAATTCTTCCCAGGTCCTGCGAGGCAGCCTTTCAAGGAGGGCACCTGGTGACTCTCCTCTCTTGATCATTGTGTCCTGTTCATGCAGCTGGCCCTTAAGGGAGGAAGTAGAGGGAAAATAAAGGCTGGGGCTGGTTCAGTGTTAAAGACACTTCCCTTAAGAAATAAAGAAGCATGGTTTGGTTGATGCTTGTTGGATTTTTTTTAAAACCAATAAACAGATCAAAGGTCAGAGGTTGAATGCCCCACCCCCAATTTGAATCCCCTGAAGATCTACTATATTAGGAGGAGAGCAGGCTCAGCCTCTTGCAAGGCATCAAGCAAGTCAATTAACTCCTCTCTCAGCCAGAAAGAAGAAAGGGTAGTAATTCTCATACACAGAAACTATAGGAGGTGACTGGAAAACGGTGATGGATTTGACTTCATCTCAATTACCCAAACTTCCAGCTGACATGGGAACCCTCGCTCCCTCACCCATGAATCCGGGTTCAGCTTTAACCCACTCATGGGTGCCGGGTGCAGGGGATGAATTAATACAGAACTCACCCTCTCTACCATTGCATTGGTTTTGCAAATTTCTTTTCTCTAGAGAGACAAAAGCTGTCTCCACTACACTCTAGAGAGCAAGAAAGAAAAGCTCTTGATGGTGCTGAGATCCAGCATGCTTTAATTCAAGAGCTGCTGATTGAGGGGCGAGCCTCTGTTATCAAAAGTCCCGCCTTTCAGCACAGCTCACCGAGGGAAATAAACACCGTCAAATACAGCTAGGTGGGAAGACATATGCACGTATCCACGCCCTATAAATACATACACATAAAATATCCTGGGAGCAAAACGAAGGCATGAAATCAGTTGGCATAACTGGCCCAACTTAAATAGGGCATTAAGTGGTATTAAGGGACTAGCACTTCTAGATGTGATCGGAAATTCCCAGTTGAATAAAAGATTGATATCAAAGACTCAGAGATACTTCAAGACCAGCATCTCCAGAGGGCACCGGACTGATTGGAATGGAGCAGCTCCTTCCTTCCCTGTGCATTTGAATGAACACTTTAAATCTCCAAAGACTGAACTATAAAGAGAAATTAGTTTATTAATAATTCACAGACTTCAATGGAAAAAAAACTGTCAAAAGCATATGTTCAGGAACAAAGCTGATTTTACTTTTCCTATTTAGAATCGGATCCTATGTCGAGAAGTTGAAGTGCCAGGGATGGAAATTGAATTTGGTCTTCTCCACACCCGCCCCCTCCCGCCTTGTCTTCTTGTTTTTAGAGAAATGTTTTTAATAAAATATATGTGCGTTTTTAGTCTGATTTCCTTCTGCATATTTCAAGTTTTTCAAATCCTAGGAGGCTTGTGGAGTGTCAAGCGCAGAATACTTTATTCAATACTTTAATAGTTTGAGATATTTTCATGGTGAAGTTATTAGCCAAGCGTGCTTAATTGGAGTTTGGGAATTCAAGGCAAAAGACTTGAGAATGGGTGTGAAAGCAAGAAAGGTTCATAAAAAGCTGTATCCTAAGTGACTCCACCAAAGGAAGGCAATCATTGAGCCGTGCTCTATGGAAATCTCATGCGTATATGTTGGGGAACTTATGCTGAGTCCTTTGGGGCAGGGTTTCACCCTCATTTCTTTTGACTTCCCAGGGCTCAGCTATGAGCAAACCCAGGAAACTACCTCAGTTTCCCCCAGCGAGCCTGAAGACAGGCAAACTTAAACTGGAGCAAGAGCAGGCATCTGTTGCTTCTTCCCAGACAGGATGACAGCTGCACAATGTGAGGTTTTTGTAATCCTTAGCAGAACAAGGGACTTACAGAGGTACATACTACCCTTGGCCAGCCACCAATGCTTCCTCATGAGTACCACCCACCTCTGAAACTGGCCCCTCTTTCTCCAGCAATTTCCTAGTGCAGCCCTTACAATACATCTCATCTTCCTAAAAGTCGAACCCCAAGATGTTGGTACACTTAATGCTCATTTTTCTTGGTTCTCCTAAAAACAAATCTATTTTTTATGTTTTTTTTTTGTTTCGTTTTAAATATCATCTGTGTTTCCTAATGGCTCATTGTTTCTTCCTTTTGTTGTAGGGTACATGTGTGTGCGTGGTGTGAGTTCATATGTGTGGGAACGCAAGCATGCACAGGTGGGCATGTATGTGTTCACACGCCTGTGGAGGCCAGAGACTAACTGTGGGTGCCCTCCTCGGTCACCTTCCTCATTATTTTCTCTCTTGAACTAAGACCCCGTGCTAGTCTATCTAGCCAGCTTGTCCCTTGGGATTTCATGTCTGCTTCACCAGTGTGGAATTACAGGTGTTTACATGAGTGCAGGGGATGGGAACACAGTTCTTCACATGTGCACAGCAAGGGCTTTACCCATGGAACCCGTTCAGCAGCGCTGAGTTTGTCTCATCCTGAACCCATTCGCATCAAATCCCAACCTTCCCTGCTCTACGGCAGCCACTGCAGTAATCTGGGATGAGGCATCTATATTCTGCTTCGCTAATTGTCACTTTCCTTTATTACTCTGTGATCTCCATGGAAAGGACTTCCCTGTCTTTATTACTGAACATCATTGCTCATTGCTGTAGTCTAAGCACAGAACCAGCTGACACAAGGTAGATTCTCAGAAAATACTGGCGTTGTAAATGAATGAATAAAGAGAGATTGTGTTCAATTCTATGAACCCCACGTGTAATTCCAACTATAGCCCCTTTGATGGACGAGCAGTGGGCGAGTAAAGAAAACGGCTACTAGGGAAACCACTCTTTGAAGAGTTTAGTCTTTGAGAAATCCCTGCCAGAGAAAACTTCTTTGGAAATAGAAATCCAGGCTTAAAATAACACAGCAGGGGAGGAGATAGGTATCTGGCAGACGGTAAATAAATTCGGATTGACATGCTTGAAGCTTCGGGACAATGACTCCCTCTGACCCTACAGTTTATTTGTTAAGCTGCATCATTTGGGGCATTCAGATTGCATCCTGGATGCTAGCGGACGTGTTCTGAGCATATAGCAAACCCGAACAGCAGTTATCAGAGGTGTACTCTAGGACCCCAGCAAGGCAGATGCCTGCTCCCGGTATGGAAACGCATCTCAGAGAGTCATCTGTCAGCTGCTATTCCTCTATGATACTCCTCCACTATCGCCCAGTTTTCCCTTTTCCATTTTCCTTTAGGTCAGGGCTGGCAAATGGGAGTTCTCACATATTCTCCCTTAGTGAGGTTTACCTTGAAGAGGCTGGTGATTTATGGAAATAAAGCCGAGAGGGAAAAAGTTTGTAATCTATTAATAATGTCTGCCATGGGAGCATCACTGTCAGAACTTTACCCTTCTGGTTTGGGAGTTTGTTTATAGCATTGACAGTCTTCCAAGACAAGAGATTAGTTGCTTCCATGACCTCACTAATGGCTTACTTGTTTTCTAGGATCTAGGTCCAGAGTGGGCTTTTCTTAAATGAAATTTAAAGTCATACGGAATAGTACCTTTTATTCAAGTCAACAATTACTGCTAATCTCAGCTTGACATTTCACTTCATTTAATTGGCTGGGCTTTTGTTGTTGCTTGGTTAGTTGGTTGGGTTTTGCTGAACTCTTTGTGAAAAGATCGCAGTCTATGTTCCAAAGAGTTTTGTCTTTATGCCTCATTCTGATGTGTCTTTCTGCAAACATGTTTGCTTCTTCATGCTAGGAGCATTAACTGGGCAGTTACTATATGCCAGGCATTCTTTGGGGCTTCTGAAATGCATTCCTGACCAAGAAAAGGGAGAGTTCTTTGTCCTCATGGCACTTATATTCCAGAGCCAAGACAGAAATCAGCAAAATTAAAAATCCTAGATGACTTATAAAACTGGGTAATTTAGGTAGTACTGGGAGAACACTATCATAGAGATTGATACTGAAGATGAATCCTGGAAGATAAATGCAGATCTAGGAAGACAAGATACCTAGCCAAGTAGTTTCAAATAGACTGGGGCAGAAACCACCTGAAGAATTTCATGACGAGTTTAATGAATGAAGAGAAGTAGTGAGAGATGAGTTGGAAACTCAGCCTACAACGAGGTCATAGAACATTCTAGAGTGTGCAAAGGATGGTGTTTGTCTACCTCCTTGGCCACTTTGTTCAATTAATTTTTAACTATCCAATTTTTCAGGTTCTGTTATCATTTAACTCTCAGAATTTCTACTCAATGAACCTTGGTTCCAGTCATGTCATTGACTGTTGCTCAGCAGTGACAGCTCTCCAGCATTTGTTCCAGAGCCTACACCATGTGTGTGCTGGTCTACCCAACTGCTACCCTCACCCTAATGAGCTTTCCATTGTTTATAGTTCCCCTGCCCCAAACTTTTGTCAACTTGTCCTATTAAAAGCCACAAACTGGAGGAGAAAAGCATGCTGACGGAGGACTGTTTCTGCCAGTCACCTGAAGCTGAGCATGTCAGAGCCACCTGGTTCCAAAATGATCCCTAAGGTAGGGCCCAAGGGTCAGTGCAACAGCAAGGTGCTAATTATTATTTCTGAATTATTTCAAAGATTTTGAGGCCAGGAACTTTGATGATCAAAACTGATCAGTGTAAAAAAGCTTCTCAGGGGAATGGCTATCCAATGACACGTTGACTTTGTGTGAGGTCCCTGGTTCTATACTATTGTCTTTAGCAGAACCCTCCAATCTATTCTGCTCTTTTGCTGAGAAAGGCTCTGATGTGTGTTTAGAAGGTTTATCTGCTTACTAAGTAGGAGCAGTTTCAGAAGGGAGAGCATTTTTAACCATCTTTAATTTGATTTCACTTTCCTTCCTCCTTGACCTAGCCCAGGTCTTTAATCTCCCGTCTCATCTTGACTCCTGACAGCCCATTGGTCTAGTGACATGTATGGATTTGTCAATGGTTGATGCTATATATTCAAATATTATTACCAAATTACAGACAGGAAAATCTGAGCTAGAAGTCACCTTCTTTCAACACATTTGGTAATTCTTCCCTGTGTTCTGATTTGCTGGGTTTCATCCCACAAACAGCATCTCGTTGCAAGACAGAGGAGAGGAAAACCAAGAGAGAAAGAAATTTCCAGTTAAGTGCAAAGATTTTTGAAACAACCTGTTTCTCTGAATTATAGACATCTAAAATTACAGCAAGCTAGGAATAGATAGATCATTTCTGCCTCCTGTGTGATAGATAACTCAAATGATTCTTCCCCAAATCAACTTCAATATATAAAGCTGGAAGGTCATCCATAGACCCAAATCATCTTCCATTTTTAAAAGTGCACTGGAGGAAGCCCCTCCAATGCTTTTGACATTGGTCTACTTTGGGAAAAGGGTCTGGGCAGAGAAGACCCATTGACTATTATAGACACCCAGTTGTCTCCGTTGCAAGAAGAGCACATGAAGACAATAACATAGAAATGGCAAGTCTACGCTTTCCATCCTTTGAACAACATTTGAAATCATGGGTTGAATTTTAATTCCAACATTAAAAACTGATGCTGGTGTTCCTTCCTGGGTATAAGAAACGGGAGAGAAGGGAGGGACCAGAGAGGAAAGGAAAGCAACAGGAAGACATGTGAAATGAGATATGCATTGGGCAGAGAGATTCAGAAGCCCTCCTCAGCCAGGAAAAGGTCAGATGTTCATGAATTTTTTATGTATTAAAATATATATCAGTATGAGCTCATTAAATAGCTAATATTAGTAGGAAAGGATAAGTCAGTGTCCAATACTGCCAACTTCAGCACTAGCTGGACTCAGTGGGATATTAAAACAAAAAAAAAAAAAAACAAGTACATAAAGTTGGGAGAGGGTTGTGTGGGGAGGAGCAGTCGGGGTAAGTCTGGAGTGGGAAAATAAAAGATCGTTATTACAACAATGCATTGTATACATGTGTGAAATTTCCAAAAAGTGGATAAAAATGATAAGAATACAGTGCCCACTTGTGGCTCAACTTAACTGGCTCGGTCAAGTTTGGTCAACTTCAACTTCAAGATACCAACACAAGCTGGATATGGGCTGTAAGTACCAACTCACACTACTCTGCTTTGTTTCGTGTCAAGAAATTATGACACATACTTCAGAAACAGTCACCAGACACCAGTGTTATTGTAAATACAGCTCTATGACTGAAGGCCACCATCTTAATACAGTTCACATAGTCCATCTCTCTCTCTCTCTCTCTCTCTCTCTCTCTCTCTCTCTCTCTCTCTCTCTGTTAAAATTTGGATATGAAATGTCCCTCACTGGTTCATGTGTTTTAACACTTACTGAACAGCTGGTGGCACTATTTGGAGAGCTTACAGAACTTTTCAGAAGCAAGACTTCACTGCAGAAATTGAGTAGCATAACAGGAAACGTTATGGGTTATGACTCAGTTCTACTTCTGTTATATTTGTGTGTGTGTGTGTGTGTACACGCACACATACAACTACATGCCATTGTGCACATATGAAGCTCAGAAGACAACCCTATCTTGGATGCTGGGCCCTGTTTGATATGTGGTTTCTTTGTCATTTTCCCACCTTTTAAGCCAGGCTAGCTGTTCAGAACTGAGATAAGCTTTCACCCACTGTGCTCTCTCCTGAGACCCTATCTTTGCCTTCTTGTCTGAGCTCTTTGCTTGCTGATGATCAACATAACGTAACCAACTACCTCACATGTCTGCTTCCATAGCTGGAAGCCATCCCCACCACCATGTCTCTCTGGCGTGATAGATAGCACTCCCTGAACCATGAGCCAAATAAATCCTCCCCCTTTAAGGTGTTTCAGTTAGACCACCTGCCATAGCAGCAAGAACAGTAATATGTGCATTACATGAGATGCCAGAATGGATACCTTCCCCTCTTCCCCTCTCCCATCTTATCTCCCCTCTCCCTGCCCTCAGTGTCATAGTCTTAATCAGAACAGGAGAAAATACACCGGAATATATTGATATAAATACAAGATCATGATCATGAACCAATAAAGGAAGCTCTTCAGAGTTGAGCCTGGTTTCCCACAGGGATCTGGGTAGACTCAAACAATTTCCATCGATTGAAGACCTGGGCCAGGCAGCTAGTGATTTCTCAGTAGAGATCCACAGCAATGGATAGCAGATGGCACCCAAGACGAGTGTTTGTTTACTCCTCTACAAAGAAGCAATGGCAGAAGTGTTCCTGGGCTTCCCATAGAAATACTATCAAGTGCTGAAATGAAGCCTGCCTTCCCACTAGCGCCTCTTTTATTTTATTTTTTAATCTCTTTAGCATCCGCAGCTTGGATCTGTTCCCGAAGTTCAGCACGATTTCCAGAGTTTATAGGCATGACACAGTTCCAGCGAAACGGTATAAAATTCTGGTAGAGTGAACCAAGCTAATAAAATTGAGAATGCAAATCATTGCCTCCCTCAGCACCCCATGCACTGATTCGAGTAACTGGGGGGTTTCCAGGTCCATTAACACAAGTGTGTTATCATTTTTTACTAGAGGTCAGTGTTAAAAGTTCCCTTGCTGCTCCAGACCTGTGCTCGGAAATATGAAAGATGGGATGATTTGGCTTGGCTCGTCCTATTGAATTTGCACTGTGCCTTGATCTGCCAAGTGCTCAGGAAAGATGCTGCCCCAGAGATTTTGGAACTTCCTAATGGGAGTCAGGTTGGCAGCCCTGGCAATGGGCTTCCACTGATTAGAATTTCAGTTTCTGACCCCTGGGAGGCCAAATCAGCCAAGGGGTCCATATACAGTACAGTCAGTGTTGAGATCTACGCCAAAAATAAAAGCACAGTGGTTTCTGTAAACCAGTTCCTATCTGATGACAAAGTCCACTCTTTCAGAGCCAATGCCCTCCCTATGGTATGCAATTGAAAAGACCCAAACCAACCCAAATGCCCAATAAGAGAGCAGCTTTAAACAATGTGCCCTCCATAAGGTTGTGGATTGGCAATAACCCTTATAAGTCATGAGTCTGAGTGGCATCAAACCACATGGGAAAATGATTAAATGTTTTTACAAGGATGGTTCAAAAACTATAGTATAGTCACAAAATTATTAAATGTTTATGGCTGTGTGATAATTTTCATTTTCATTATGTAACCCTTTTAAGTGGATTGGGATGGTATGTGCATGTCTGACAGGGGATCTAGGAAATGCACAGAGCTAGAGTAAAATAATTCTCTTATGCTGGGTGAAAAAGGAAGAATGGAAAGCCAAGAGCTGGTACAGAACACTGGACTAGGAGTTTTCTCTTGAGATGGGAGAGGGAAAGAAGAGGAAGAGGAAAGGAAAAAAGAGAGAAACGAGGAAGGGAAGAAAACAGGTAAGAAAGAGAAAAGAGGCTGAAGACCCTCATATTAGCTATTCTTTTATAACCGTGAAAAACACAATGACCAAGGCAATGTACAAAAAGAAGGATTTATTTGGTCTTGGCAACAGGGGCAGGAGGCTAAGAGCTCATATACTGAACCACAGCATGTAACAGATAGAACACTCTGAGAATTGTGTGAGTTTTTAAATCCTCCAAGCCTGACTCCAGTGACACTCCCCTTCACAAGGCCACACCTCATAAGCCTTCCTGCACATCCCCACCAAGCACTCAAGTGGCAGACACTAGGAGGGGCATTCTCATCCAGACCATCTCAACCCTAAAGCTTTGTGTTCCTAGAGAATCAGTAAAACATGAGTCCTCGAGCCATGGTACAATCTAAAAGGATTTTCTTCATCCAGCAAAAATGAGGATGAGAATTGCACTTTCTAGATAGATCACCTGCTCCTTTAAAAACATGACCCCACTCTGAGGGAAGGAACAAGTATCACAGCTTTGGTAGAATTATGTCTGTGTTCCCAAAAAGTCTCCAGAAGGTTATGTTCTAATACACAGTCCAACAAATGAACAGAACAAGGCATAAATAGAAGCTAGCTCTCCACAACTCACTAGGGTAGGGAGTCAGTTGAACCATGCTTTTCTCTTGGCAATGCAAGGTATAGTGTATTGCTATCCTTAACCCACACAGCAAAGACTATAGTTATTTTTAATCCATTAATCCATCTAACCGGTCTAAAATATCATCTCTGTGCAAGGCACAGTGGAGAGTATCTGAGATACGCTGGAATAAACCAGTCAACCTGCCTTTAAGAGGGGGTCTAAATAGAAGCAAGAGACCAAAAAGGGCTTGAGGAGGCTCCACAGCAACCCAGGACAACAGCAACGCCTGCACTGCAAAGTTCTAGAGACAAGGTCAAGGGGACAAGGTTCGTTTGTAGCTAACCATCATTATGAATCAATTTTAGTCTGGAGCCATTGGCACTTAAAAAAAAACAGTATCAAAAGTTTAAGAGAGTTTTCCTAAGAGGGATAAAGTTCCTGTTCATAACTCAAGGGCAGAAAGTGAGGGGTTTGTGAGGTGAATGAGTTAAGAGGAAGGAATCCTTCCCTTCCAGTCTGTAATTTGGAGGCTGCTAAACTCCTTTCTTTCATGGCATTCATGACAGAGGGGCAGTTGCTTAGTTCGAAAGCAGCTCAGCATATGCAGAAAACCAATGCCAAACAAAGTTCACTGAAATCCCTTTTAACACAGGTGACAAATGCTTGCTAATGAGAGGCAGAGGACTCACTCCTCACTTAACTGACAGGTGAAAGGATAACGGACTGGGAAAGGACCACCTGCTCACTTCTGGCCCAATTAAGACCTCCAACTGTTCCCAGTAACCCGAGATGCGCAATTAATTGATAGGCACTCTCAGATGACCTGAGAAGGAACCTATGTACAAACTCTGAGAAAACAATAGAACGTGGTTTGTCTGAGCACTTTCACAACTTGACACTGTAAGTTCAGTGTTCAAGTTTATGTGGTGAAGTGGAAGAAAGGAAGGAAGGAAAGAGGGAAGAAGGCTGGGAGGGAGGAATGGACAGACCATAGTAACTGTATCACTATCTGGTTTACTTTTTCACACTGCTTTCCTACCAGTCTCTGATCTTTATAAAATTAGGGAGCACATTTTATCATTTATGTAGCCCCGATGCCCAGAACATATCAGCACTTAGGAAAAAAAATAATTTGGGATCAATGAAAAATTTCCAAAACACTGTGAGACCATTCTGAAAGTATGTCACCTTCCCGGTGTCTTGACCTTCTCCCAGCAGCCTCGTGCAGCCTGCCCTCACTTTGCCAAGCACTGCATCTCCTCTGGAGCAGAGGGTAAGCGAATACAGGCCTCTTTGTTCTTTAAATCAGTAGAATAGTGGGCCTAACGTTGATGGGAGGTAAAACAAAGGCAATAAATGAGGGAGAGTTTATCCTATGGAGCAAGCCTGGCATCATTCGGCAACTTCCAATTGCCAGTATAAATATTTATAGGGGAGATCAGCAGGCAGGCACATAGATGGATGGATGGATAGATAGATAGATGATAGATAGATAGATAGATAGATGATAGATAGATAGATAGATAGATAGATAGATAGATAGATAGATAGATAGATAGATAGATAGATATAGATGATGGATAGAGTAATAGAGAGACAGATTGGTAAATAGATGTATGTAGATAATAGATGTTAGACAGATGATAGAGATAAATAATAAAAAATATTAGAGATAGCTGATATAGATAGACAAATGATAACTGTAGACAGATATTAGCCAAATGATAGAGATATATAATACATTATAGATAAGTGATGATAGAAATATATAACTGATAGACGGCTAGTAGGCAGATAAATAGATGGTATATACACAATGGATAAACAGATGACAGATAAATAATAGGTGATATATAATAAATAAATAAATAAATAAATAAATGATACTCTGGTAGATAACAGACTGACAGACATGCATGTACACCAGAAGGTGCGATAAAATGTTTCTTGCACATTTTATCTGAGAGCAAACAGAGGAAAGAGTCCTCAGATCTCCGCAGCTCCCTGTGTCATTTCAAAGAATTCATCATTTCACACCAGACGGAGAACAACAGTGAAGTTCGCTGAGGGAAGTTTGGAAACCCGAGGAAAACAAGGCTTTCCAGCTGCCACTGTGCCTGGAGGTCCTCAGAGGAGCTGAGGAGCTCTCAGCTCTGTAGATCACGGTTTTCTTGTGTGTGATTTTTTCCCAGGCTCTTCCCTGTGAACTGGGGACTGAGAGGAAGGTGTGACTTTCCCTCAGTTTCTCCTCTCAGGAGACATGAAACATGTTCTTCTGTTGAGTTGCTGGGGTGTTCTTCTAGGAGGAAGATTAACTGTTTCATATGCACAGTGATGCTCAGCGCTGAGGGATGGGGAGAGGGAAGCCTCTGCTTCCATAGGCTCCTAAAAGCTCATTTTTCAAAGACTAGCACACATCCAGGAGCCATGGCCAGGACCTGGCTAGACCAAGGTAACAGAAACAATTGTTTTCCCTCTGGGCACTGAGCCATGGTTCCTGCAGTCTTGTGCTTTTCCATCATCAAAAACTCTGCGCAGATATTAGTTAAGATACAAACCAAAACCACAGGTCTTTCTCTTGCCCAAATCCAAAGACTGCATTTGCCTGGAAGAGGAGGGTGGACTGCTCTGAGCAAGCATTTAGGAGCACAGCATCTCCTCCGCCTTCAGTACCTACCAGTACAGTGTCTCCCTCTCCATCACCATCTTCATCCCTGTGGCTTGCAAGTGCAGTCAGAGTGACAGTCAAGCCTGCCAGTCAATTCTGGCTGATCCCAGCCCCTTAGTCACCGGTTCAGTTCTTCCCCTCAATCTTGGCTCAAACATCTCTTTACTCTTGGTCCTCCAATGGTCCAGTCTGAAACAGCACCTCTCTCCTTCTCTGGCCTTCTTACCCAGCTTCCTTTCTCTTCATAGGACATAGAACCTTCTCGCACGTGGTATCCCTGTTGATTATCTGTTTAATTTTCTCCACTATAATGTGATATGTAAATGTGAAGGGACGTATATCTCATTGGGTCGCTTAAGTCTATAATCTATTACCTTCTTGGAGGAAGTTGATGCTAAATATATACTTGCCCAATAGATGAGCACATGGTTCTGTAAGATCAAGGCTATTGCTCTCATAGGACCCTGGAGCCAAGTATCCTGTGTGCATCAAAAGGACATCTATTAAAAAGACAGAGAGAGCTGAGGAGGCATTCTATCAGTTAAATGCTTGCTGCACAAGCTTGAGTATTCGAACTCAGATCCCCACCACTCATGTAAAAAGCTCGGAATGGCAGAAAATGTCAATAATCTCAGGACTGATAAGGCAGAGAGACTGGAGGGTCTCTGGGGCTTGGTATGTCCAAAAATTCCCAACCAAATCAGCATATATGTGTGATTAAGGTAGACACTTGGTATTGACCTCTGACCTCCACACACCTCAAAGATGCATGTGCACGCACATGAACATGTATACACATATATGATGCACGTATGAGCATGAACCTGAAATGTACTTAGTCTCTAATTGCCCAATTTAAACTAGTGTCCTAAACCTTAACTCCTCTTATCTTTTCATTCAGTCATTCAACAGTGACATTCACTGGTGTGCTAATAATGTACATAGATTCTAAGTAAGGTAGGGGAAAGGAATAGGGAATAAAAAAGAGTGGTGGTAATTTCCATTAGGGGATGGAAAGCCAAGCAGAGAAAACTGAACCAGCCACAACTAACAGCGAGCATCGAGCCTTCCAGAGGATTGCAGTGAAGGAGCATACTCTCTGTGATATGTCTAAGAATGCACATAATCTGTTATATGTCGATCCTCTTTGAGGAAATCATAAAATAGCATCCTCCTCTAAGAAAAAAAGAGAACAATTCTCTGAGAATATGATATATAATCTAATGCATACAGATACACAAGTGTGTAGCCTGGGATAGCCTGCAATCATAGTCTCAAAGTCAAGAACCTCATTACTACTGACTAGCCCAAATATAGAAAAGGAAGGTGGAAATGCTGTCTAGTGCATATGATCAAAACACGAGCTCTCCTTCCCCACCTCCTGTGAGTACTCACATTAGCATGTACTTGTGTAGGTTCATTGGATTCTCACAATAATCTTGTGCTAGACACTCAACCTCCCATCTCGAAAGTGAAGGGAGAGAGGTTTAGGGAATTTTTAACATGCTTTAAGTAGCTCAGTTGCTAAGAGGCCATCCTGAGATGCAAAGCCGCGGGTCAAATGCTCCCAGAGCAGATCTTTCTTCTAGATTCTTCCAATCCGGCCCAGCAGGCTTATGATCCCATTGTCAATGCATTAAGTACCCCCTTTTCTTTTCTTTTTTTTTTTTTTTTTGGTTTTTCGAGACATGGTTTCTCTGTGGCTTTGGAGCCTGTCCTGGAACTAGCTCTGTAGATCTGCCTGCCTCTGCCTCCCGAGTGCTGGGATTAAAGGCGTGCACCACCGTCGCCCGGCAAGTACCCCCTTTTCTATCCCAGCTTCTGGATTTAGTTATTATACTCATAGTATAATGTTTATAATCTCTCTGTTCTGAGCAGGCATTATCATGTAGCCTTACAGAAGAGTTTGCTGTGCAGTTACAAACTAAACAAGGCTGAGGAGAGGATACTTGCTACTGTGCAAGCAGCAACCTGGGTGTGAAGTCACAGAGCCCATGTAAAACTCAGGTGTCGTAACACATAGCTGTAATCCCGATCAGTGTTCCTATGGTGAGACAGAGGACAGAGACAAGGGAGTGCCTATAGGTGCTTAGGTCAGCTAGCCTGAGTACATAGCCAGGAATAGCAAACAGACAAGGAGGTAAGGCATGACATCCTAGGCTGTCCTATGACTTCCAGACATATGAATGGCCATACTTGCTCACATGAATGGACACACACACACACACACACACACACACACACACACACACACAATACATACAGGCAACCATTTAAAAAAAAAAAAGCATCAAGCAGGATTGGGAGGAAGTTGTGGCGAGTGATTGGTGGTGAATACTGTCCTCTGCCACATTTTGCTGGCTCCTCTGGTGGTTGGGCAGGGAAGGAAGAATAATATTTACCCTTTCTCTTGAAGACTCCACCACTGACTTTCTAGGTGACCTGGGCAAATCATTTAATGTCACACACGTCCCTTCCTTTATCGGTAAGATGAGGCCGAAATAATACTCAGCTGCCCCACATGGGGACAAAGATTCATATAAAAGTCAGCCTCCTAAGATGAAGCGACACAGACAGGAACATGGGGGTTTTTATTACTACAGGCAGAAGTTCATGGAGGGAAATGAAAAAGGGGAGGGCCTCTAAATTTTCTGTGACAGGATTCAGCTGCCCTCGACCATCACTGCCAGGCAAAATTTTGTACTTTATCCACTTCCCCCTAAAAGAGAATAATCGGAGGGCTCCACCTGCAGTGTCTCCTTCCTCCGGTCTCTGTGTTTGCTTCCCAAAGTGCTCATGGGGTCGAGAAACTGAGCACAGTAACAATGACAAAGATGCTGAAGACTGCCATTGTTTGAAAACAGGCATGCAGTTCAGAAGAGCTTTCCCGATGCTAATCTGAGCTTCCTGGTAAACCCCATGTGGTAGATCCTTGCCTCCAGTGTGTCCCAGATGAGAAACTGAGGCTCAGGCATCTGGGAACTTGACTGCATGGCAGCCATGAGACTCATATCCAGTTCCTCCGTCCCTTCCTCCAAAAATCATTCCGCGCACACTGGCGAGGTATATCCCTTGTTAAACACATTAACTCCCAAACAGTCCCAGCTGTAAAATAGCCACCTTGAGAACAGATCCTTTCCCATGTACCGCGATTACTCAATGGGGTTTTGTTTTCCAAAGACTACAAGATTTTGCTCTCTCTTTTTTTTTTTTTTTTTCATAAAATCTTCGGACAGCGTATGCCAGAACATTCACTCAGGTTTCCCTCCCTGTCACTGGATTTGGAGTTGGGAATCATGTTCTTGGTAATTTTTTCCAGCAATGAAGTTAACAGAATTCTCTGTCAGAGCCTGGGCTCCCTTTTCATTACTTTTGGATGAAAGAAAAGCATTTGAACAGGGGTGGAAGAAGGGGCCGGCCAAACGGGCTGATGGGAGGAAACTCAGGAACTGTGGAATGGCTCAGCTATCTGCAGCCCATGCCTTCTAAGGAACGTGTAGGATCCATGTGGGTCACAAGAAGAAACCAACCGCTCTATACATTTTCTGCATGGGTCTGTCTGTCCATCCAGATGTTCTGATACTTGCAGGATAGTTGATGTCTGTAACTGTAGTAACTTCTGCTTTCCTACAGCATGCTTAGCTTTGTATGTTTAGGTATGCAGAGGCTTGTCACAAGATGCAATCACAAGATGTAACTCTACTCATTTTAATCCAAAAAGAGTACCATTATTTTTCTGGGTTTTGTATTCCTTTAGAATACACACTGACTCCCCATAAACCTCTACTCCGCTACTCCAAGCTCACAAAGCCAATGCTTTGATTGCTCAACAACCAGTGACATTCAGTGATTACCTAAGTCCCAGAAAAATTCTGCCTTGACCCCTGAATCAGGAAAGAAAAATCTCTTGCCAGACTTGCAGGAAGTATACTTATTGGGTTTCACCCATTTCAATTGTCCTTCCCGCTAATGTACACATGTTAACTTTCCATTTCCCCAACACCTGGGCCACCCCCGTGTTTAGAGTCACCTCAGCACGCTGCTGTGGACCCCACACAGAGGAGCTGCCCAGGTTTCATGTGGTACCCTGCTGCTGTTGCAGTAAAATTGTTTTACATAAAAATGTCTTGTCATTATTAAGGTGTGTGTATTGTCTGCATGTTCACATGTGTATCATGTGTGCATATGGGGTCAGAAGATAACTTTGTGGATTTAGTTCTTGCCACCTTTATATGGATTAAATACAGGTTAGTTTGCCTGGCACACTGAGCTATCTTACCTGCCCTTAATGTGTGTGCAAAGTTTTGCGGTGGGGCGGGGGCTGAGGAGAGGTGTAGGCAATGATGAAGATCGGACCCAGCACTTCAAGAATGCCAGGCTAGAGTTCTACCAGTGAGCCATATGCCCAGCACCTAAAAATCAATTACTATATTTTGTTTGTATGTAAAGGACCCTGCATGTACATTTTTTACTGGACCCTAAAAATCATAAATCTGGTCCAGACCCTGAGGATGGAAGCCACATGCTTGTATGTCTTGCTCACAGATAGTTCCTATCAAGGTGCTTATAAATATCCCATAAATAAATGAATGGATGGATGCTGGAAGAATGAATGAAGAGCAAGATGCTAGATCGATGAGAATATCCCATTTCCAATCCAATTCCTTGGATCATAGAATCGCTCTTGCTTTCTGTTGGTACACCCTGAGCACTGAGTTCAATAGCTCAGAGTTAGGTTAGAGCTCTATATAATTGCTTAAGGAAGGGGAGCTTGCAATACAAACAAACAGCAACAAAAGAAAACAAAAACAAAACAAAGGCAGATGAAAGAAGGGCCCCAGGAGGGATACAGCCAAGTCTTCAGCGAGCTGTCCAAGGCCACTGAGAGAAGAGGCGTGTATTTCCCCGTCTGGAGAGCAACTCAACTCCTGCCTCTTGATCCACCAGGGAAAATTGTTCTTAATATGAGCCAGGCTGCTGGGAGAGTTTTCGATTTGCAATCTACTGTTCCATGTCCCTTGGGTCTTGTAGAAGAGCAGACCAGCTGTGGGTCCAGACACATCCCAGGCCTGTCAATGGATTTCCTCGGCTGCTAATCCTCGTCTTTGAGCTCCAACCGTGGAGCTGAGGGTGTGGAAGCCACACTCTAGAATTGTTCATGCTTTGTCCTTGAAGACTAAGAAAAGAGAAAGAGAAGCTGGGGCCTGAAAAGCATCAATTCCACCAAGAACTTCTTTGTGGCATTGGAGGCTAATAAAGGAGATGTGTTTGCTCAAACTGTTCACACAGAGCTGACTGAGGAGATGGTTCAGTGAGTAAGAACACTTTTTTGTGCAAGCTTGAGGACCCAAATTCTAATCCCTATGTCCCAAGTAAAGGCTGACCATGACTGGGCATTTCTATAATGCCATCTTTGGGGAGAAAGAAGCAAGAGGATCCTAGGAGATCACGGTAAGCTAACCTATCTGAAACAGCAAGGAGTCTGAGACTGTGTCTCAAAGGATCTTGGGAGATCACCGGTAGGCTAACCTACCTGAAACAGCAAGCATCAGGTTCAGTGGGAGACTTTGTCTCAAATGAGAGGATACCCAGATTCATGCTCCGGCCTCCACACCCACACACACCCATACACACACACACACACACATATATATATACATACATGTATGCCATACATATATGATACACACACATATATACATACATACATACAAAGATTTTTCACACCAAGAGCATAAGGCTGAATGCAAGAGTCTAGTAGAGGGTTTTATGAGGCTGGAAACAGTTTTCCATTGATTTTATTGATCACCCTCAGCCCGTGTGGGTTTAATTGTCTTGTCAATGTACCCTCATTAATCTTTTCTTTAGGGACTTCATGGTAACCAGCACATTTCTTTCCATAAAGCTGTTTATGATTAATCCTAAAGAAAGAGAGGTTCTGAGAAGCAGCCCATTTGGGTACGGTGCTGTTCTCGCTGGCCTCTACTTATCAGCCTCACTATTTGTTAAAATGATAACTTGTGGGCAGAAAATCAAGTTATCTGAGGTCTTTGGGGAAAATGGACAACTTGGGTCATGAGGAAAGACAAACAAGGAACGTGAAGCCAGCAAATAGTATTTCTTGAGACCACATGGAGGAAAAGCACAAAATGGAAAAAGGGGGAAGGGTCTGTACAATGTCCAAATCTCAGTCATTGCCAAAGTTTGCAAAACATCTTTTCATTTAGAAGTGCTATGATTTAATGGCAAAGGAGGACATTTTGTTGGAACGCCCAGCGTAACAAACACTTTTCTCTCCACTTAACAGTGCTCCCCTGGCTTCGTCTCCTGGAGAAAATAATAATTTGGATGTTTTGAATTATAGCCGTAATATTACAGGCACTCTGGGCCCACCCAAATTCCTAACACTGAGCATGGCATTGGAGCACTAGAGAAGGAAGCAAGGTTACAGCAGGCAATGGTCGGTTTGGGGACACGATTCATAGCTGACTAAGGGCAGAACTCTCTGCATCCCTGCAGCCCCAGCCCAGAGAACTTCTGCAGGGCTGGGGCTAGACAAGGCTCTCTGGGCTGACAGGAGTCCTGGAGCTTTGGACCTGGAACAAATTCTGAAGAGAAGAATGTGAGCCTGCGCATCTGGAGGTGCTGGATCTCCTCCTAGCCCTGCCACTAATGAGCCTGGCGACCTTGAGTAAATGTGCTATCTTCCTTGGGCCTCCCTCCCCTCATCACTGCAATCACTGACATTCAGAACTGCAGAGACCTGAGAGATCGTCTGGGTGTGTGTTTCCCCCAAATGCGTTCAATCGCATTCACCTTCCCCACGCTCTGGTTTTATTACCCCTTTCCTTTCATAAGTCTCGCTGCCAAAAGAAACCAGTATGTAGAAACAATATGGAGAAGGTGAATGGTAATCATAAAATAAATGCAACTGAAACAAAATCATCTTATTGAACAGGAGCCAGAGAATTGTTGGCTGCCTAGGAAGACGATAGATGCAAAAACAAAAAAAAATAGTGATGCTTACTGCGATCTGAGCCAGTGCCAGACCTTATGTGGAATGGTTAATTGCCACTGCGCTAGGAAGAAGCCCCTATCGTCTTCCTCATTGGGAGAGGAAATGACTGAGAGGCAGGAACATAAACCTGAGACAGCCCCTGCTTTAAAATAGAAAAAAAAGAAGGTTATTATTGTGCAGACCAGCATGAATCTAAGACCTTGTTTTTCACATAATCAGAAAGATTAAAAGAGAATGTTTTCAAAGAATAACACTTTTGTTACAAAGATTGGTCCCATCTGATGTCACGAGTTTATACCACCCACCAACATCACCCAGTGTTCCTTGCAGTTATGGCAGAGAAGAACTGTAGATCTTTCAAGAGGTGGAAAGTGCACCGTTGGCCTCTGCAGTTTTCAGCCCAACCACTCCCTCTGCTCATTTGACCAATTTCTCCTGTTTGCCAGAGCAATGCCTGCTGGGACCGCAAGCATTACTTCCTCAGAAAGGATTCCAGATCTCCTCCCCATGCCAGGGTCCAGAGAATTCTCACTCCTAGGTACTCCATTCCTATAGATACTCCAGTTCCAGGACTTGCTATATCCAATGGCCTCCACCTTCGGACACAACCAGCTTTTTGACACAGAATGTAAAACCTGTTCTAAGTGTGCCTTGTGCAACAGCAGCTCTAAGACTAATATGGAAGAAGGAATTGTTTTGGAAGTAATGACTTGGAAGGAATGAAACAGAGGGTAAAGAGCCTGTCTCCCTGTAACAGGGAGAGTGGCTGCTTGTCCTCCCGGCCGCCCGGCTATCTTACATCCAAAATAATCACACAGACACTTGTATTCATTTAAACACGGCCTGGCCCATTAGCTCTAACTTCTTATTGGTTAATTCTTAAATCTTTATTTAATACATTTCTATTAATCTGTGTATCGCCACATGACTGTGGCTTACCGGCAAGATTCTAACCAGCATCCGCCTCAGGCAGGAGATCCATGACGTCTGCTACTCTGTCCTTCTTCCCAGCATTCAGTTCTGTCTACTCCATCTACCTAAATTTTGTCCTACTAACTAGGCCAAGGCAGTTTCTTTATTCATTATCCAATGAAAGCAACACTCGAACAGAAGGAATTCCTACACCATCACACAAGTGTGAAGACCTAGGCTCATTATCTCCATGATTCACTGAGAGTCCCAGCATTCCTATGGCAAGATGGAAGCAGAGAGAGAAGGATCCTAGAAACCCATGGGTCAGCTAACCTGGTATACACAGTGGTGAACGAGAGACCCTGTCTCAAACAAGGTGGAGAATGGGGACAGACACCTGAGTAGTCTCCTGATCGCCACACACTCATTGTGACACACACATCCGCATTCCCTCACCACACAAACATGCACAGTTATGTACATATGCATGGTGCCAGCAGAGAAAGACAACAATAAGTATTCACATAGTTATTACTCTAAAACAATATACTGCACACAAAGTCTGTTTTTTAAAGTCCTTTCTGGGAATGCTGTCATCATAGGTTGGTCCGAACGTGGCTTCTGAAGACAAGGATCAGATGACCTTGCATTCCATAGGCTTTCTTTTTCCAGGGTAAATTTAGATGCCTTTTGTACCTTTGATGACCCACATGGCATTCACAAGAGGGTCACTGACAACCCTTTATCACTTTAGTACCCATTAATGCCACCAAGCTATTTGAAGGTGTTAGAGAAAAACAGCTCACTCATGGCATGTCCCCACCTTGGATCAACTTTGGTTAAGGCCATCACTTCAGTTTCTTTGGCCACTTCCTCCTCTTCAATTTTCTTGTTCTTTCTCAAGGGTAGGCTAACCTGCCTTAGATCCTGACCACCCTTAAGTACCACGGGCATATCTTTAAAGCCATGGTCCATGCTACACACAGCTTTCTCTATTTTAAAGTGGGTGGTATTTTAGAACAATAATAGCCACAAAAGCAGAATTAATATGTTAAGTTATTGTTTGGTAGAGAATCACCTGTGCTTTTGTCTAACCTGATAAGCTACTTTTCGGAGCTGGATAGGTGGTGTATACCTTAAAGCCCAGCTTTCGAGAACTGAAGCAGATAAAGGCCTAATTTGTTTCAAGTCTGAGTTACCTAAGTAGATACTGCTGGTAAAATCTATTTAGTCAATTGCTAGTTCAATTACCATTACCTAAATATTTTACCAAGAACCAGAAGCTATTATCACTTAACTGCTGTTTACATATCTATAGAGGGAAAGAGAATATGCCATTTAATGAGCTTTCCAGTTCTATTTAGGATTAGCCCAGTCCCCAGAAAGCCTTTCCTAAGGTTAAATCAAAATCTTTCCCGCTCTCACTCCCAGTGGCCATTTCCACTTTCACTCAATAGTGTGTCCTTAGCAAGAATTGGTTTCTCTTCAAAAGGAAGCTTCTCTGTATGGAATGTACCTCACATCCTTAAGGCTTCTATCCCTTTAAATGGCATCAATTATTCTTCCAAATCTCCAAATGTCATGATTGCCAGATCTTTGGTTATGTAGGTAGAAGTATTCATAATACAGGTTTCTGATACTGGGGAAATAGCTCAGGGGTTAAAGGGGTTAAAGGTGAGATGACCAGAGTTTGTGTTCCCAGAACCCAACTCCTTGTCAGCTAGGTGCAGTGGCCCTCTCATGATTCAAGTCTCAGAAGGCAGAGACAGAGGATCCTTGGAATAATCTAATTAGCTGAGCTGCGTTGGTGAGCTCTGGGTTTAATTGGGAGAGCCTGCATCAATTATTACAGCGGAAGAATGATCTAAAAATGGCTCTCATCTCCAACACCTGACCCCCATATGCATGTGCATGCACATTCACACTCACATGTGCACCCACATGCAGACACAAATACACACTCACACGCACACAGACATGCATCCTGGGTAAACATACATACACACACATACATGCTAAATAATTTTCTTTTTAAAAAAAAAAATTGCACATTCCTGAGGCATTCTATCTAATTTCAGAACTGGGCTCTTCAATGAGTGAGATCTCTGAGCCTCACTGTCCTCATCTGGAAGATGGAGATGATTGTAACAAAAGTCCCTCATGTATCTCCTGGGGACACTACATCAAATGATACATGTATAATATTCATAAAGTCAGCACTTGATAAGTACTCAAACATGTGAGAAATTAAGATTCCAAGTGGAAGAGCCAGCCTATAGGGAGCCCACAGGCCCCGGAGACGGAATCATTTCTGTTGATGAAGCTTCACTGGGATTAGCTTTAGAGAGAACCTGTCCCCTAATGGCTCATCTTGGATTTGTGGTCAATCAGAATCTGCAGGTCTTTAGAAAACATATGCATATATAAACTGTTGCCAAGCTTGTATTCCCACATATTATATGTTAAAAATCAATTTCCTGAAAGTACAAACAGAGCCATATAGTCAATCTTCTCACATGTTCTATAGAGCACTTGGTTCATCCGTTTAACATATAAAGGTAGCTTTAAGTCTTAATCATATCCTCTGACCTGTTAGCCACCCTTCCCAGCTCTGTATTATCTTCAGACGTGGTGACTGACCCCCGTTTCTTCACTAGGATCACTGATAACAGGCAAAACACGTTCAAGGCCAAGGATAGTGCCCTATGGTACTATTAACAGTCTTTGGGCAGCAGGCCAACTCTGTCATTTCACGGATGAGAAGTGGACGGTTGAGAAGGCCTGTGATCATAGAATATAACCGGCCAACTGTTTCATTTCTCAAAGCTGCCCTGGGACATTGGTTCCCTTCAAGGTTTCCTGTAGCAATGGCTTTGCACTGCTAAAGGAGCCTGTTTAAATATGAATGCTCTATTCATGTCTGGAAGACTTGCAGTGTGCAATAGCACATAGATGATTCTAGCCAGTCCTATGGCTGAGAACTCACTAAGCTTATTTTTACCCACTATTTCTCCAAAATAGTTGATCACAAAATCCTGTCAATTCTCATGAAATCATTTTTAACACTCCAGAGACCATTTCTACAGTCAATAAAACAAGTGGTACATGAAATGGGTGCTTCCCGTCTCGTGAGAACAAGGTCCGAGAGCCTCTGCTTCAGAGAGTGTTTTGACTTCCACCAAAGAATATGATGTGCAGGGTTTTTGCAAAGGATGAGATGAAGAAATGGGAGTGTAGTAAAATACAAAGATAGAAGTCAACAAGCAGGCTTCCACACCTCCCAAAGTAACAGGAAAAAGAGGCAACAAAAGCCAAAAGCATCCTGCCTTCTAGACTTATACTTTACGCTTTAAAAAAAATATTTTTGCATTTTAGATGCATCTGTGAGGTTCTGTGGACATAGAGGCCAGAAGGTAATCTCAGTGATCTTAAGACCCCATCACCTTTACTGAGAAGACAGAACCTCTCAATAAGCTAGAACTCACATAGTAGGCAAGGCTGGTAAACCAGGGAGCCCTAGGATCTACCAGAGAGGTCTTTGTCTCCCCAGCTAAAGCTGACTACCATGCTGATGGGGATTATAAGCATGTACCACCATGTCCAGTCTGTTCTTTATGGGTTCTGGGACTTGGGCGTGCAAGGCAAGCACTTTACCTCTTGAGATATTTCTCTAGCCCTGTTCAGCTTTTGATATAAAGTTTCTCCCTAAAAGGTTGAGTACCAGATACTTGTTCACCAGCTACTGGATCTGATCATTGAGAGGTAACAACATGATGAGGGCCATGACTAATAAATGGATTAATCCTTTGATGAATTCATAATAAGATAACATTATAGGAAGTTGAGTTTATTTAAGGAAACTGGGCCACTGAGAAAGATAGACCTTATCCTAGTATGCCTTTTGTTACTCATCCCTGCTTCCTTGTTGCTATAACATGAGAGGCTTGTTTGTGTCATGATACAATGTTCAGCCTCCTCACAGGACTGTGGTAATGGAGCCAACTCATCATGGATATAAACCTCTGAGAGCCTCAATACATCCTTTGTTTGCTAAGTTGTTTCCTTGGGTACTAGTTTCACAGTCACAGGATTCTGATGACCAGAATACAGCAGCTTCTGCCATGTTCTGCGTTGGTATCAGAAGGATTAGTTCTTTGATGCCTTTATCTCAGATCATGTCCATCATCTCAAGAAAGCAGGAACTCTGGAAGACTAAATCTCAGTTTAAAGCTGCAGTTTGGGCTGAGGGTGTAGTTCTGAGGTAGAGTGCTTGCATAACATACACAGGAAACGTGGTTTATTCTCTACTATCACACACTGGTTCTTAAATTTGCAATTTTTCCATCTGGTATCCCATTTTTTCTATGCTCTACGTTTACCAAATCATTTTCTACCATCCAGTGTGATAGGAAGTTTTGCTTATTTTTATTTTAACTATTTCTCATCTCCCTCTAACTAGAGAGTAAGCTCCATGCTGGCAAACATATTTGTCCTGCTTACTGATTTTTGTTCTGAGCACTTAGAATTGTGTATGGTCAATAGTTGGTGCTCAATGTATGTGGCAATGAGATTCCTATCAAACCACGGGACTTAAATGAATTACAGCTTCTCCGGGGGCAAAGATCACGTCTTGGGCTTGCTTTTACTTATTTATGATGTGATACCATCTGCTGAGTGGGTCTTTATTACACTAGAAATGAGTATTGCTGCTCAGATAGATATCAATATACAGGGGGAGTCTATTAGTTCAGAAACCACATTCCCTTCTCTGGTGACCTCATCTTCCAGCCCTTGCCTGGGCATGATTCATAAATCCACAGCACCAATCCTGGTCCTCAACCACACTGCAGCCTACCTTCCCAGATGGACAGAACATCTCCAGCATGCCAAACAACTCAAATTCAGGATGTCATTCAGAGTTAGAAAGATCATCCTCTCTCTGCCCAAGTTCACAAAGACAGAAAGATGGCCTTTGCAGACTGTGCTATTTAGGTGTCTATTTATTAGTGGAATATACACGACATTTCTTTAGACTTTGTCTTCTTCCTATTGGTTGCTTCCTGATCTTTTCCATTTTGATGTTTCCATTATTTTCTGCACAGGCTACCATTCTTTTCCTATCCTTTCTTCCCTGCTCAATTCCAAAGACTCTGACTTCTGATTTGTTATTTTCCAAGCTGTGGACAATGCCCATATATCAGATATCACCTGGAATGTCATTGCCAAGGCTGTAAACTACAAAACAATACAGCTCCAGCTCTTTCTTTGAGATGACTTTCTTGCGGGGCTACATGGATGGCTCAGTGGGTAAGAGTGCTTACTGTTTAAGCACAGGGACATAGCTTCACCTCACCCACATAAAGGTCAGATATGACACTCATGACTTTAACCTTAACACTGAGGGTGAAGAGATAGGAGGAAACCTGGAACTCACTGTGTAAGCTCCAGGTTCAGAAAGAGAATCTGTTTCAAGGTAAAATGTTAAAAAGCAATAAAGAGGCTACCCAGGTACCCAGTGTCCCCCTCTAGCCTATACATATGCACAGAAACACACACATACACACACAAATGCACATGCACATCCATATACATAACACACACTAAATAAAGTAAATAAAAGTTTTGTGAAAAGTACACATGTGTGTATGTTATAAAATATTATAGACATCTATTCCTCATAGTAGTTCAAAAGATTCTGCTCTAGTCTAATATAACTCAACATTTAAATTTCATTAGGTTATATCTAAAACATCCAGCATTTCCCCATTGCCCTCTGAACTCAGTCTAAAGACATCATGACACCACTCTGTGGTTCCAGAATCAGGTCTTGACCTTTCCCTCAGACTTGTTTGCTAACACTACTTTATTCAACCTACAGTGTCCATTATGTGCAAGGATTCATTTCTCCAACTCATTCAGATTCCTACCACTGTAACTTTTCATAGCTGTTCTTTCCTACAGAGCAGTGACTTCCCATCAGGGGCTGTGATTTCTGCCCCAACCCCATCCCATCCCAGGAATTTGGTGAGATCTAGAGATATTTTAATTCTACAACTGAGCTAGAGGGGGCACCACTATCATCCAGTCAGCAGAGACCAAGGATGCTGCTGACTGACATACAACGCAGAGAATGTCAATGTTTCCAAAGGTGACAACCCTTCTTTAGAGCAATAGTTTCCAAGTATTTCATGCATCCAAACTTAAAGGATGTGTAAGATCCAGAAACATACTTGACTTTGCCCCCATCATTTCTGGTTCCAGAGATCTGAAGTGGAAGCTAGGAACCAGCATTTCTAGCAAGTTCTCAAACGTAGATGGAGCCCATAGTTCTGGGAGTAGAAAACCACAGTCTAGACTAAAGTCACCTCCAATTAACACTTATCAAGGATTAATGGTACCCATCTCAGAGCAAAGGCCACCTCCTTCACAGAGTTTATTTTCACCTAAGCTCAGCCTTTTTTGACTCTTCCAGGAGTTGGCTTCAATCACATCTTTCCCTTGTCATAGCTGTCACTACTATGTCTTTCTGTCTCCCACACTTCCCAGTCCAATAGAATAAATATTTCCCAGCCAAGGCTTGCACACAGTCCCTTCTGCCTTTTGCCCTCCAGGAGCACTCTGGTTGGTCACCCTAGCTGAACAAGGTCCATAATGGAAGACCACTCATAGAAGCTGATCGTCACCAGTTCTCTGAAAGATTCTTTCTACCCATGCCCCCGTTACATGGAAGATTATCCAAGTATTAACTATTACAGCAGGAAGGGACATATACATCTTTTTCAGATATATGTGAAGGTAACTAGGTAACTGGGAACAAAAATCAACTGGAAGGGTAGATGATGCCCATAAAGGAAGTGGGTGCCTTATAGTCGAACGTTTTAGTCTTCATTATTTTGCCCAGAATAAGCCCGTCTGCAGCCTTCATGCAGAAGAGTGGAAAGGAGTATAAAAGAGGAAAACAGAGGTGCCCATGCTTGCCTTGCCATATGAGGGCCTTATGTGCACCACATATGACAATCGGGGACTGAATGTGGTCCTTCAGCTTCAGTTTCCATCGTATTCCCACTCTGCTGGAAGTGACATCCACTTGGATTCCTCGTGGATGCATCTAAAAGAATGTAGCTGAATCGCATCCTCAAATACATGAAGAACTTTGAATATCCTCTTCTCTCCCAAAGATGTGTTCTCATTGCTCATCAACCGTTGGTCACACTTTAAATTAAGCGCCATGTGCAAGGATTTAACGTAGACTTAATCAGACAGTTATTATATGTTAAAGACGGTACAGTTATTTAAAACATATTTATTGAGGTTTAACAAGTACGCCACGACAATTTTCCACAAACAGCAGGGACGGCGAAGGGAAGGCTGTCAGGGATTCTTACATCAGGCGACATGTCTTGTGCATGGATATACTTTATACCAGACTGTTAAAAAAAATAATGAAGCCTCTCAAAGGGCTTCCATCTGGGAGGGCAAAAGGGACAGTGAATTTGTGTACTGCGCGCTCACCCCTGGAGACCTAGGATCAGTTCCTGTTGGAGATGGGCATGAAAAATGAGCTTGGGGGTCTTCCTCTCGTCCTCATTTGTGCTCTGTGCAAAGCCAACTGTACTGCATGGCATGATTGATGAGGGCCATTTAGGGGAGCTGGCTAGGTGGGGGGAAGAAGAGTTCAGGAGGAGTCATTGGAAATAAGTCAGAGGGAGGGGACTCATGAGACTCCGACCATAATATTGATGCTTGAAAATCTTAAAATATGTCTGTCTGTATCACACAGGCATAATTGCCTCTAGACAGCCACTACCATGGGACACAATCACCCCCACGTGGTGTTTGGAGACATTTCTCTTCTTAGGCACGGACCTAGTGTCCTCTCCTTTAGGCTGTATGTGTGACATACAAGGAAGCTGAGATGGAAGGAGACTCCTTGCCATCCTGCCCAACCCTCCTCCAGCTGCCGTGGCAAAGCCTGTGTTGTGGCCTTGAGCGCTGACGCCATGGCAATGGCCTGACACAGTGGCGCCCGGCCGGCAGCATGACTTCACAAGAGGGTCAGGCCAGAAGACCTCAGATGGACCATGAGTAAGAAAAAAGCAGCAAAAACTAATATCCTGGGCAGTCGGAAACACGCCGAAGGAAATTATTCATAAATATTTGAGGAGCGATGCAGCCCAGAGTCTTGAGAGAACAGCTGTCGGTCTCCAGGTTCATCCAATGCATCCCCACCCTTTCTTAAGAGTCCAGCTTCTGCCCTGTGCGGAGCCCCACAGTGCCCTCACCTGCCTTGCTCACAGCAGTGTCTGGATGTGTGAGAACTGCCATGCAGGTTGGCAGCAACCCACAAGGTCTCTAGGTGGTAATCTAGAGGGACTGCAAATGTCAAATAGGCAGCAGCCTTAATGATATTCCCTCTTGTGAGTGTGTGTGTGTGTGTGTGTGTGTGAGAGAGAGAGAGAGAGAGAGAGAGAGAGAGAGAGAGAGAGAGAGAGTGCATGTGTGTGCGCGCATTGCACGTGCATGTGCGGGTGCCTGAAAAACGTGGCAAAGACTCAGCCCAATGAAGAAAATCAACTGCGGGAGGATAATTATGTTTTACAGTTTTGCTAAACACAAGAAAGTATTTTCTCAGGCCATTTAATTGAAGCAACATCATGGGTTTATACCTTCATTGTAATAAAACTCCACTGTGTGTCCAAGCGCCAGGGGATTTATTAACTTGCTTGAGCCCTGAGAATCAGCAGGCAGGGTCAGACACGGCCAGTGATGATGACATCATCGGTTTTGGCAGCTCTTTTCAACTGGTGTTGAGTGAGGTAATGTCCCCAAAATTAAAACTGACAGTAAGATTAATGATGATAGATTCACTGAGTGTTTTTTTTTATTCGTGATTTAAATTGGTGTTCTGTTTCTTCCATGCTAGATGGCCAAGAGAGCTTCTTGCCATTAGCTCAGCATATCAGGGAAGCAGATAACAGAAGTCCCTTCCCCAGGCCCCTGGGGACAGGCAAGGACTTCAGGGCTGGAGGTGATGGAGAGATAGAGAGAAAGACACACCCTCAAGTCTGTCACAGTAGTTTCCACAGTGAGATAAATTGCCTTTAACAGACCAGCAAATACGCATGAATTCAAAACTTAGGCACTAAGAAGGCCGTGAACCTCAAATGGGATGGTGGCCACGTGTAGGGGCTACCTTGTGGAATCTTGCTCAGCTGAATCAGAACATATGGTTTCCTGACTGGAGCAGGGCTGGTCTTGTCTGGTATATTTTTCCATAATGAAAACATTAGCACAAAAGATTAGGAGGCTGATGGTCGGAAGGGGCAGAAGTTGAAAGCTTCATTTTTATTAAACATCCTAGAGGCTCTGCTGTCTTAACAAAGGCTATTTTCTTAGCAGACTAGTTAGCCTACCCCCTCCTGCTGTAGTGCTCTCAAGAGGGAAGAAGGAGCTGTTTTCAGCTTGAGGTCCCAGCCCTTACCACAGTAGCACACAGCAAGCACTCAAAAATATTTGGTGAACACTTGTTCCTTCAAGGAGATCCCTCGGGCAATTCTCATTAGAAATCTAGTCTCCGTCTCCGAACTAGGTTTACAGAGTACACATTTAAATAATAAATGCTTTCCTTTAACGCATAGTCAACTTTATTATAGTCACTAGTTGACATGGAACTATCTCACCAATCTGAAATGATATAATTTACTGTTTCAAAAGCACAAAAGAAAACACACACACACACTCACAAAGCCACAGTGGTGCACAAAAATATTTAGGATATTTGGTAAAGAAGCATGTGGCAGAATGGCAAGGTGGAGGGAATTGAATTATAGTATGGCTTTTCTTCAAGAATGAGATGTGGTCACAGGTTCAATACTTGGCTTGTAACCTCACTGAGAACAGCCCTGACCTGTGTGGTGGGCACCCAGGATCCAGGAGACAGAGGAGAGAGGGTTCTCTGGGAAGTCCTCTTCCTTAGCAGAGAACACAATGAGCTGCAAAGTTGGAGCTAGCCTGGGCCCCACCCCAATTACCTGAGACTCAAGTACTCCCCTCGCTCCTCTTCCAAGAGTCTCTGTCTCTCCTCCGGTAAGGTGAACAACTGGAACATGGAGAAATGAGCTTTGGCAAGCTAGGCATTATCTGGTGTTAGAAGTTTAATTGTCTTGGGGGCATACCAAGTAGCTCAAATAGAACATACTAATTCCATATTCCAGCTGTTCAAAGAAATTCAGATTGTGCCCATCCCCAATCCCTGGAGCTTATGACTCTACTTGGAGCAAGGGATGGAGAATCTTCCCCCTTTCTTTTGGCAAGGGCCTCTTACCTCCACACCCACAATTCATGGCTGCATTCTTCCATATTTGACATGCCTTTCTCTCCCTAAACACTGTTCTCTTTACACAGAACATCAATATGTGGAGAGGGGCTTTGGACAGTGTTTGATTGACAGGAATAACAGAGAATGAGCTCTTACTAAAGTGGTTCCTTTTGAGGAAATAGATGACTATGTTCAACATCTTTTAGAAGTGTACACACCTCACAATATCCCTTTCCTGGTCCCTTCTCACTCTGCCCTCCTGCAATGTCATACCTGTTTTTAATAAGAGCTCTAACTTTCTTCCTGATTAGGTTTGATTGGATGATATCAAAAGAGTCTAACCATAGAACTTCAACTGTGTTGGCATAAACAAGATGACTTGTCAATTTGAGAGTCACATTAGGGAGACTGACTTTCAGATACCGAAGCTTAGACAGGCAAAATGACCAGGATACTTGGACACTGACTGAGCATGCTCCATCCAGCCCCCACGGCAAGCGAGCAGCCAACTGGAGAAGTCTACTTGTAGTGAATGGATCCATATTCCGGAGGAACTGAGCCTAGCTGAGCTGAGTGTCAACTGGGGAACTTTCTAGCATATCAAAACCTGGGATGCTGCTCCAGAGATTTGGACTCAATTAGTCTGGGGGAGCAAGAAACACTAGTCTACTTTTCAGAGCTCCTCAAGTGGTTTTAAATGTGCAGCCAGGGTTGACATCCATTCCCATAAACAGTTATTCTGAAACCTTCTGGTAGCAATAAAGCCTGAACATCCAAGGGCACAGAGAAGGGGCAGGGAAGAGAGATGAGACTGAGCATCCTCCCTTCTAGCACGTCTTCTACCTTACAGAGTGTCCGTCTCACCTGCGTGAGGACCTCTGCGTAGTGAGAGGTTAAGCCATCTCTCTCTGTGTCTCTGCTCTGTGCAGTGATCTTTTCCTACTCAGTTCTACGTCTCTGGCCAAGTTCTGGCACTGAGCTCTTCCAACCAGTCTATAGGTGCTCCAGTACTACACCAATTACAGAGGAATGTTATGGACTGGTTGCTTTTCCATGTTTAAAAATGTGAATGGGAGGCCATTCAGCTGAAGTACAGATAAGATGGTGATTGCAAAGGTCTTCACGACCTCCGAAAGCCCAATTTTAGTTGGAATATCATAAAGTTTAGACTTTTCCCTGGTGTGAGAGGAGAGGGATCTGAAACCAGCAAATCTGTAACCAGAAAATCCACCTACCCCCATATTCCTAGGACTGACCCACTTTCAACACTAATTTCTCTTGCCCCATGAACACCCTCCAGCTCCTAGGAAACTGACGTTGGTCCTCTAAGCTTTGTAGCCTGGATCTGGCAGGCTAACTCCCCAGATAGCTTCTGTAAGCCAGATACGCTTCAGTGATGGACAGACAGACTGTCATTTATGTCAAAGTTAATTCATTGTGCCTACCATAGCGGGTCCCCCAATCCTCTGAAAATGGGGCTTGGCATTTGGGTAGAAATTTTAAAAATCCATTTGGAAGTAGAACAATACACACGGCAAGTCCCCTACAAAGCCTGGAGAAGGGAATTTATTCTTCAACTTCTCAATCCAATTGAAGCTACTCAAGTTCTCTCCAGGTGATTTGGAACTGAGAGCTAGGAGTATTTTAGATAAGCTGCCCCTAGAATATTGTCACTGTACTGGTAGGCTTGGGACTTATATGGAGCCAGGTGCTGCAAAGTGGCTGGGGAGGAAAATTCAGGAGAGAGAGAGAGAGAGAGAGAGAGAGAGAGAGAGAGAGAGAGAGAGAGAGAGAGAATATGAAGAAGGCACACGTTTTGCAGAGGTGAGGAAAGCATTCTACCTGGGTCTATTTTCTATCTCCAGATGTCTTCAGATGCTGAGCAGACTCTGAGATACATTCTAGGATCATTTTGCCCCCCTCTATCTTGCAGATACAGGGATAAGAAACACACACATACAGAGGCATAAGCAAGAAACAGAGCTATTGTTTCATACTAGCGAATAATGTGCAGTTATACCTAGTTCCAGGTATTGCTTGATGAAGTGTATAATTCTATCTCTTTTTCCCTTGTCCACCCCTAGCTCTTCAGCTGAGTTTCCTCAGGGCCCTCTGGCAGACTCCTTTCTAATGTTCATGTGAATACTAGAAACTCTGGCACTGTTCTCTGCTAGGCTTATTTTCAATAGCAAAAGCATGACTTCTTTCGGGCTTGCCAGTGAATGCCTTAATGTTTCTCTGTGGCTTATACTAACTGTCTTGAGCCAGCATCCCAGGCCAGGGAGAATCGATGATTGATGAGGGACCTGAATCACATAAGTAGGCTGGTGTTAGAGGAAAAGCCAGTTCTCAGGGAGCCCAAAGACTTAGGAGGGAAGGGATGATTTTCTGGAGGATGCTGATAAGTGTCCAATCTATACAAAATACGGAGATGTTACAGATCAAAGTAAATGCTATACATATTCTTATATTATGACCCTCCCATTGTCTCTAAACTAGACTGAGTGTATTTCTTACCATTCAAAACAACACAATGGTTGTAGTAAAACAACTCATGGTCACCACACAACCCTCCAGATTTCTTTTCCCTCTTCAGTTTCATGTGACCCCAGAATCAGCGCAGATACCAGGCTCATAGCCATATTGATATTTTGTCCAAAGAGAAAACAATGCCCCATTCAAGTGTGATGCATTTGTATGTTTATTTGAACTTTTAAGTGTGGCAAAAAGTGGTGATGTTATCAAAAGGCCATTTTTCAAAAGACATTATTGTATAAATAGAAAAGCCACATGTTTGGCTAGAATATTGATCTGCTTTTCCCAGAGCCAGTCAAATCCTAGACATGTGTGGCTTCTTGAGAACTACCAGTTTATAATATTAGCCACTGCGTAAAGTGTCAAGCATATGGCCAACCAAGCACACTTCTCCGATGTCACCAACCTGAGGGGTGCGTTTATTTGGCTTGCTCTCATACACAACCCTAATCTGTCCTTGGATTGTCATCAGACCTGATCCCAGAAGAACCAATGAACTCTTGAAAACCAACCCAAGAAAATAAAAAGAGCAACAGGAAGCGAGGATTGAGTCTTTTGTTCCTCTTTTCAATCCTATGCCCTTCAACACTGTGACTCTCCATTGTCTCTAGAAACACAGGCAATAAACCACCACTCAGCTTGCTGGTGTGGCTCTGGGAAGGGTTTCCAGGCTTGCCTTCACACTGCAAAACATGCTCCACCTCAGCTGAAGCCTTCCTCTCCAGGAGCACTCACCTGTCTCTATGCCTGGTGCGTAATTCCCGGCACCACGCTATTGTTCGTATGCACTTACATTCATACCCTCTCTCTTATATACATATCACCTCTGTTTTTGCTGATATGCACCACCCACAGCCCCATTCAAATGCTTCTCTTCAGAAAATCCTCTTGAGGGTCTACCTTGACATGAATTCATCCATACCAATTAAAAGTCTTCACTGGGTTCCCCCTAGATTGAAAGGTAGGAAGAGTAATTATTGATTAGTCTAAATTTCCAAGTGATCTGCCTGACAAGCTACCCTTGGTCTTCTTTTCTCAGGGTTTTCTTTATTGGTTTCATTCCCTGGATATTCAGCACATTTTATCCCTTGTATGTGCAATATTCTTCATGTGGTTTTTCATGCCTAAGTCTCAGCTGAATTGTGACTCCTCCAAAGGACCTTCTCTGCCACTCAGGTCCAACTACATGCCCAGTCCCAGTATTCTTACCGTCTACTACTACATAAATGTGTTCTCTATAAACACAACTTTTGAGAAATCATGATGAGTTTGTTTCATGCCCATCTCTAGACATATGGCATTTGGCAAAGTGTGTTACAATGGAGTGGATTTCAGCAGGGCCAATTGAATGAATGAACACATCACTCCTTCCTCTATACCCTGATAATGTAGCTGGACCATAAAATTTGCCTTATATGGTTGAGGTCTATATTAGTCTGAGAAATCTCACTAGAATATAAACTTTTGGAGAAAAGGATCACGAAGAAACAAGAGGCCTCCAAAGCTCCAGGCTCAATAGATACCATGTAACAGCAGTTTCTCTCATAATGATGATCACAACAGACTTTAGTGCTTAGCCAAATTGGGTTTTCATAGGACACTGTTACTCTCCAGTTCTATTTTAGGTGGATTTATTCAGCTTCTCTGACCAGGAAGTTGCCAATTCATGGATAGTTAATAATGATGCCCACTTGCGTTGACTGATATAAAAATATCAGTCAACATAGGTAACCAGTTCTGCACAATCTCTGGAAATAAAAGCACTCCCATTGATGGCTCTTATAACTACTCTCCAAATATTAGGAAAGATAGACGCAACAATGGTCTTCTAAGAGCTGGTCTAGCACTGTAAGCTAAGTGTCAACGTTATGTTCAATACAATATCATATGGCATCACAATCAGTAGCAGCCACTCCAGGACCAGAGCACATAAAATAAAACACACAGCCACTTTAATGATGCTTACATATAGATACAAATGGCCAGACTCCCTGCCTGTGTATGAGTGACTTTATCAATGAAATCCCAGCATTTGCTTCAGGCTACCTGCACCTACATAGATTTATCTACCCGATTTCTCTATGTTCTCATTTTTGAGATGGGATGTTTTTCTGAGAACCAATCATGGAATTTTCCTCTACTTTCTGAGAGCATCCAATCCAGAAGGAAATTTTTTTCCTTAAACACTGTCTCAAAGCAGCCCACACAACTCTAAATTCTATCGCACTTTTTCCGACGGACATGCACCAGAGTTTCTGATTTCTGTAGGTTCTCCCTCATTGTCAGTAACAGACCTAGCTTATTCAACTGTGGACATCTTCTGGATGGTCTGGTGGAGAGGTGGTGATAGTAGCAATAATGAGCTCCACCACTTCCTGGGGACTTACCAAATGCTCCTCAGAATCGCTCCTAAGTAATTAACTCTTGCTAGAGTTCTTATTGTTCCCAGTGTTTTAATACAGGCCTAACTACTAGCATTGTGATATTTGAGGGAACTGAGCTATACTCATATATAATTATTTTTTAATTACTGAAGTTGGTTATTAGACAATGGAGGCAGTTTCTTCCTTATCCATCATTACTTCTTATTAAGTCCTCCCTGGTACCTACACTCCCAAGCCTTGAATGAAAAAGAACCTTAAAAAGTATATGATGATTGAACCTTAAAAAGTCACCATAGTATGTAACAAGCATGATTCAGCAAAGATCTGAGAGTCCACCAATGTGTTGTCTGTTTATTTAAGGGTCTTATAGAGAAAGCAGAAGGTATATCATAGCCCTTGCCCTCAAGAAACTGACAAGCTAATCGAAAAGACAGAACGTAAACACACAAAATTTAAATAACAATAAAAGCTGCACTGTAAGAGACATTTAAACAGAATCATACATGATTCAGTATGATTCACTGGCAAATGAGGGGTACAGATGGGACTGGGGGTGAGCCCACTTCAGGTTACATGCTTAGCTCATATTTTCTAAGCAACCCAAAATCACAGACAGGAAATCCGCCCAGGAAGTTGCTTTTCCAGGAAAAGAGGAAAAAGGAACAAAATCTTAGTGGGGGGAAAAAACAACTTATTGAAATGATATTTGAAGGGTATGATAAGATAGCTTTACATTTTCTCGTTTTTATCCATCATTGAGGAGTTATAACCCTGTAGCTGAAAAAATACCTCATGGTCATTTTTACTAAATTCACATCAGAAAATCTTGGGCAAAGTACAGTATAGAGTTTATTTCTATCCAGAAGGCATTGAGTGTATCCCCATTCATCCACACCACTGTGGGCCACACACAGATCTGTGTCACTGCACCCTGGTGACACAGAAAAACATTTAATGACAATGACAGGCTTAACATTCCATAAGTACTGTCAGCCACAAGAAGGCTGAGGTTACTTCTGGGAGGAGCCTAACCAGAGCATAATCAAACTCTTCAGTTTAGTGTCTCAAAGAATCTTCTAGCACTTTCAGAGCAGAAGAGATGGGGCTCAGACACTTCTTGCGACTAACAGAATATTTGTGTCTGAACAAAGGCTTTGATGTCACATAGACAGTCACCTTGGGGAAATTATGCAACCTCTTTTGCAAGTGGATTTAACAATAGTATCCAACTCAGAGACTTACTACAGGGTTGCATGATGTAATGTTTGAAAGAACTCAGAATATCTACAACATAAAACAGATTATCAGAACAATCTATTATTGTCAGTATTATTAATCAATACTGTCACTAAGAAGATCAGTAGCATCCCTGGGTACAAAGAAACTGAACTGGAGATATGTGTACCTTGACTTACAAATTCACTGAATTTCATTATTTAAGCATCTTTCTATTATTTGTGGGCTCATGAAGTTTAACTACCTGAATCTGACTCCCAATTTCATGTGGGAATTTCCTTAACCTGTCCCTGTTTCAATTTATTCATAAAAGCAGAGGGAGAAATAATGGGTCCTATATCTTCTCACTATTATGGGAGCAACAAAGATGTTATATACAAAGGCATGAAAAGTGCCTGGCATACTGTTGACTCTCCATGAGTGCATCTGTTGATCACCACCAGTTATTATCACTATCAGTGTTGTCGTTGGTGTTATTGTCCTCATGGTCATAGTCATCACTGTGGTCATCATCATCATACCTATCATCATCATCAGGTACATCCCAGACTTTGCTTTTTATCTCAGGACCCTCAGGTACCATCATATCTAACATGCCCCAGGGTGCTGAACTTCCTAAGGCTGAATTCCAGAGCATGTGATTTGGACCCTATGGTGTAGTCTACAAGTCACTCCTATCTCTTGACAAACGTCCCTTGTTTGCGGGTTTGTTGATGAGGGTGAGTGATTTATCCCTTCAGAGGATGAACAGGGGAGGGAAGGAAAGCTACCAGGGCCCACCAAACTTGAAATCATAGCTGCAACCTAAGGCTTAGTGATTGGGAGAAAATGATTTAACTCACCTTTCACATCCAGAGTTAATGATAGAACCTCTTTCCTAAGGATGACGTTAGTTCTGCATTGACTAAGAGTTTAGCAGCTGGTGCATCTTATGAGTTCCAGCAAATTGCAAGCATGCAAGCATTATAGATGCCTATGATCCCGTTTGCAAAAGAACTAACCAAAGACAACTGCATAGTACCACGATACCATCCAAGAGTCTGCAGAACACTCTTTTATCTTTCCTCATTAAAAATACTCATCTGTAGAAGAAAGCCCAGCTACAAAGAAATACCACAGACGTGCTGCATACAAAGGACATGGTATAGGGCCAAGACACCTGCCCCTTGGAATTTCCTCCTGTGTCTCCAATTTCATATCTTGGAGATGAAAATTAGGCAAGAGTGTACATAAAGAATTTTCTAGCTATAGTCCTTTATGATCCAATCACAGAGTATGGAAAATGCCAATGGAAATTACTAGGTTTCTTGTGAAAAATATCAAGGCATTGTGTTTTCACCTGGGCTCACAGGAATCAGAACTCTAGTGGATAATGACATCAGAAATCTTATATATATATATATATACAATTATACACATCTATACATTATGCACACATATATGTCATTGATTTATCCACTACACTATATGGAATGTTATATATAAACATATATGCATATATACACATATATGTATACCCATATGCACACACACATGTATATATATATATGTACCACACACATGTATATCTACTGCCCTGAGCAGCAAGGAGACTGACTTGGTGCAGTGATTAGAACAGGAGAAGGCAAGTGAGCAAACAAAAGGGAGGCCCATGCCTGCTCAGGTAGATGAACTTAAAAGAACACGTAGAACTCACTAGGCACTTAACCCATTAAGATTACCGAAGATGTTATGGGGAAATATTTATGGGCACTTTTTAACATAGCCTATAAAAAAGGAGGCTGATTTGAGCATAAATTATCTACCCCATCATTCTTTAACCTCTCAATCTTTCTCTAAAGGCTTGAAAGGCCGCTTATTAAAGCAAAGTGGGTGTTTAAGCACCGCACGCACCTAGGTTAGTTTATAAACATCTAGAGGAGCAGAAACCAGGAGAGGGGCTGGTTTTCTAAGCAAAAAGAAAAAAATATGTTTTTTTTTAAGTCTGGAAATATGACTTAAACACTTTAGAGTATGTATTATGTCTTTATCTCAACTCTGCTTTTTAGACTAGCCCCATTTTTCTAGATAAATCTTTCCAGGTAGTACCAAGAAGGCAGGATGAGGCACTAAAGTTGTATCATGTTACCAGAGGTTTCCAGAAAGCCCATTGCCTCTCTTCGGGCTCTACTAGAACCTGGAGTTAGACTCGCTCAAGAGCAGCCTGAATCTCAGGGGCTCCAAAGGGCCCATCTCTATGGCTTAAAGACTGTCATCTAGTGACACTGGTCCACCCCTGGATGGAGGGAACATTGCCAGAGGCACCGCTGAATGGGACAGCACTGGGCTCCTCAAATAAAACCAAGGTGATTTTACTGGGGAAGGAGACCATATGCTGCTCAGGCTTAAACAATGTATGTTCCCTTAAAAAAAAAATCTTAAAAGTAACAATTTTTTTTCTTAATGGACTGGATACATGTTGTTCTGATTATATGTCGGTTATGTTCTACTCAGTATATGACCTGATTTGTTTTCTCTTCTTTCCCTCTATATTTCTCTGGATTCTTCTTGTGTGTATAATCGAGTACACGCTTGTCTCACACACACAGCATCTTAAAGGTCATGGAGAATTAGATGACAAATATCAGTGGAAAACATGAACAGCTTTCGTCATTGTTTAATTTTCTGAAAGCAAAGCTCCACCTAAGATCTCTCCTGCCTCCTGCCAACAGCGACAACAGAGCAGTTAGACACCCTAGGCAAACATTCCTGAGACCTTCTGCAGCTGTCACAGGAGCGGGACTGAGGCAGCTCAAGGAATTTAATCACTGGGAAAATATTCTCTCCGTTTTTTAGATTCCCTCCAAGAGGAGTCTTTGTGTTTGCTCTTTTCTGAACTCCCATTATCCAACAGGATGCTTACATAATGGGTACGCGATAAACATTTATTGAATGAACGCATGAGCGAATCACTTCATTTTGAGAATGAGGCTTTAGTCAGGACAGATTTTCTCAATTACTTCATTTGTCAAACTGTTTTTTGGAAGATTATGATTAGTATATATATGTATACGTATTACATAACCGTATATAGCATATATTAGTAGATAGTAATGTATATAGTAATATAGTATATACATTATGTATATATTAGAAATTTACTTTGGCTTTTACCCCTTCCCATTGTTTATAGTACAGCATGTCCCCCTTTTTTTTTTACATATACCAAAGTAAACTGGCCAGAAAGTGGTTGAATGATTTTATTCACAAACTGAATTTCTAGGATCTCCAGATGCTACAATGACCAGTACCATTGAACATGCCTGTGGTATAGGGATGCAAAATAGTGAAAACCAAATTAAAGGTCCTGATGTACTTTGACTTTAATCAGCTATTTATTATATGAGTAATAGATTTGGAATCAAAATAAATTAACACCTCTCAGGCCAGATATATAGAAACAGCAATGAATTTAAAGAATCAAAGAAAATTTAACGCATTTTCCAAAATATTAAAAAGGGTTTATTATTCTTTGAAATTTTAGAGCTAGAAGTCTAAACTCAATACATCACCATGTGTCATCCCCAACCAGTGTCGCCCATTCCATAAAACTGTGAAAGACTAGAAAATTTTAACAAACTCTTCTCAGATTTAATAATAATTTGTTTTTAAAAGGAAGCACGAGCCATGAGCAACAAATTATGAAACCTCACTAAGAGCAGGGGGCTGTTGATCTGTTACTATAGTAACAACTGTCTCAAACCTGAGCAGCACAGGGACTCCTATCTCAAAAAGCTTAAAAGCATTTTGAGTCATTAATATGGTAGGGCTTTCTCGTCTCTACTTACCCATATCCAGGGCTCTGGTTGGCTTAGATAAATTCAAAGAACTGTGGGTGACAGGGAAGGAAAATGGAGACTAGAGCTGTTAAGAAGATTCCTCATTCGTAGATCAAAGCACATGCTGTCATGACTTAAAGGTGATCTCAGCTAGGACTGATCAGAAACCTTACACAGGGCCTTTCCATGGGCATGGGGCTTCCTCATAGGACAGTGGCTTCAAGGTAGGCTATTGGAATTCAGGGGAATGTTATTCTACTGTGCCCATTCTTAGGTACCTGATAACCTCATATGACCCTAGGCTCAGAAACTGTGGGACCAGATCTCTGTTGGGATTTACCAACGAAGTCACAAGCCCACCCAGATCCAAGATTGACAGAGCTTTATCTTTTGTTGGCAGGAGCAGTGAGATATTTACAATCATGTCCTGACATTTCTATATTATGAAATTAGGATTTGGACAGAATTTTTCAGAAAAAAAAAATCAGTATTTAATCTTGGTTCTTACGTGATTTTTGACTGCCATTTGAGATTTGGGAAGTGTACCAGCTGTGACAGAATACACAGAAGGAATAAGACACGCTTTCTCTTTTACTTTCAGGAAGCATAGTTTAAGAATAGGAAGTTGTAGAGGGGCTCTTTATAGCAATTACTTTCTCTAACATCTTAGACAAATGACTACCTTTTCCTGCTTAAATAGGTGAAACACGGGCTTTTGGCAGCAAACACTGTATGGTAAAAACTTTCGTGTTTATTTAATCTTCAGTTAAAAAACAACTATGAGAGATGTGTTATGTTGGGTTTACATTTTATAGTTGCTACCAAACCTCTGAAATGTTAAGTTCTTTGTCTAAGGTCATACAGCCAGGAAGTGGAGGATCTGGGAAGCAAATTCAGTACGACTAATGTGAAGATTTGAGCTTTATTCCACCGACTCCATTCTCCTGGTCTTTGTGCCAGATCCCAAAGGCTCGGGAATCCAGTCTCCCCCCAGACAATCCTTTTTGATCACTACATATTTCTAGGTAACTGATATCAGGATATGTGTGGGTGACTATGTCTTGGCTTGTCACAGATACAAGATGAATGTGGAAGGCACTGGCAGCTTACCCTAGCAACATTATAACATCCTTAACTCATTTTAAATCTGAGTAGAAACGATTCCGGTATCAAGTAATAGACATGACAACTCAGACAGACTTAAAAAATAATCAGAAACTGAGAGAAAGGAAATGCCTTGGGAACATTGGGTTCTACATCTCCATAAATAATCTTGGTCCTCTTTTACCTCTTTGCTTAATTTTTTTGTTTATTTTAATTTAATACTGACGCTGGAAGGAAATGACATTAACGGGTTTCAAAGCAGACAATGACAACATCAAGAGGAAAAAGGTAGGCCATTTTCTTTACTTTTCTGTCTTAAGAGTAAATAACCTTTTACTAGAAACTTCCTCATGTTAGATTTCCTAGGATGGGCCTTATGGCCTTCTGGAACCAGTAATAGGCAAGGGGTATGGTGTTTTCACTAGGTGAATCAGCCCACATTAGCAGCTGAGATTGTTCAGAATCACTGGTTCGGTAAGAAGGAAGGGGCCTGAGCTGACTGTCATAGGATCCACTCCCCTCTTCTGTGCTCTCACCTGGATCAGCATTGGTGTTTTTCTTCCATCTTTACTTTATAGAATGGTAATTCTCTCCCATCCATCTTCTGATTAGCTCAGAGAGGCAGATTCTAAGATGGTAAAACAATCTTATAAGATGGTAAAACTCAATACAAATGAGGAAGTAAATTGTTAAGTATGGGAATGAAAGGCTGAGTTTTAGACAGAGTAAATAATATTTGTAGACGAGCAAAGGTAAAATGATGCAAATATTCTCAAACTATATTTCACAGAACATTAATTGGTGTATGTAAGTGCATGTAATGGATTAGGCAGATGGAGTGGGAAAGAGAGTTCTGTGATTTAAAGTGTTCTAAAATGTCTACACACTCCTCCATCTTGTGGAGGCTCTGTACAAGTTAGTGTGTTAAAAGCTCAGAACTCTGTAATATTTGGGGGTGCTCTTGGCTTCCCGCTAGAACATGGAAGTAAAACCCTATTGCTGCAGACACTACATACTGAGTCATAGAATACGAAGTAATTACTCTTTTCTCCCTATGAACCCTTCAAGCTATAATAATGACCTGCCTACTGATGCCATAGTGGCATGAACATCATGGGAATAACCAACTACTTTCTGATTGGATTTAAGGCCCATTCTACAAGATGAAGCACATGCCTGAGACCATTACCAGCCCAAGAACCTATGGTTAGACAGAGCATAGGCCCTGGGGGAGAGCGTATCACTGCTATTTTGCAAAATGAGCATAATATTAAAGCAACTCCTAATGACTTATCATTATTCCCATAGCTTAATGTACCTCATCAAATAAGCTTCTCCTTACAGTAGATGGTGATTAACAGCTGATGGTAACTCACAGCTGATTGACGTGTAAGAATAAGAGACAGCAGAATGTTCAACCCTAAATGGGATATCTATATCAAACCCCTGATTCCAAGGCTCAGGGATCCTTATTGAAGAGGGGGTGAAAAATCCGTGAGAGCCAGAGTTGGGGAGTGACTAAATGAAATTGTTTTCTGGACACAGCTGGGGAGCTGCACACATAAACTCACAATGGTTGTGACAGCATGCATAAGTCTTGTATAAGCTCAAACCAGGCAAACCAAACATGGAGAAGGGAGCTGAACAGAAAATCCTAACTCTAGCTAAAAATCTTTTGGGAATTGACAGTTGCTGGAAAAGGTAGAGTTGTTTTATTTAAGGCCTTGGTAGGTCAACCATGCTCTAGTGGATGGCTATCTACCCAAAAATATACAGGCAGCACAGGTTGGATTCAATGGGTTTAAGGAATTTGGACACAAATTTGGATGAGTAGAGAGGTGGGGATAAAACTGTCAGGATTTGGAAGGAAATGAATATAATAAAAAATATATTATATGAAATCCTCAAAGAATTAAAAATAGAATTATAATATGTTCAATGGAAAAAAATCCTGGAAATCCTGCAGTAGAGCAATCTGCTATATAATTCAATGTATCCAGACCTGTTTTTGAAATACAGCTAAGCAGAGTTATAAATTTCTATAGAACATGTATACTATTACATTTGGAAATAAATGATAGTATATCTTGGTTTGTGACATGGGAATTTAAAATTTTTATATGAGTATTCTTTTAAAGATATTGGGTATTACAATTGTAAAATAAATATTATAAAAAACTGCTTATTCTTGGGGTCAAATTCAACTCAAATATCTGTACCCAAGTTAATTATGATGTGTAAGATGCCCAACCATCCATTTCTGAACTTGGTCAATTCTGGAAGTGGAGTGGATTTGGGGATGCTTAAGAAACCCATTTGGGGCTTTAGGCACATCAACACTAAAGTGGAATATCTGAAGATGGAGATCCCCATTTCCAGAATTTAGGAAATTCAAGTTTGAGTTCAAAGCTAAAAGCAGGATGTTCCAAGAGGCTGACCCAAGGAAGAACAGTTTCCAGAGGTAAGGTTTGGAATGAGATTTCATTTGTGAAACAGCAAATGACAGAGGAAACATGTCTAAAGTTGATCTGTGACACGTAGGGTTTAGTTACCTACAAGGTTTCCAATGTACTGAAGCATCATATTCTCTGGTGGCAGTTGGGGACAAGGGTGGGCTATGACACTATTTCTATGTGCCAATGTAACCTGGATATGCTGCTCTGCAGAGAATGGGAAAGACCCTTATTTATCTCCATTGACTGTGTCCATACACATCTAGTTCTTACTCTCCATTCTGACATCTCTGCTATTTTCAGGGAACCAAGACCACCGGGACCTTCAGCATCATGATGAAGATGTGATCAAAGCTAATTAGACCAGGACACACACTCTTTGTGGACATTGTGATTAATTTAATCTAGGCAAATACTCTAAACTAGTCTAAGAAGAACTTTCTGGATTTTCCTGGAAACATTGGGCCAAAAATATTTATCTTTGTACCCCATGTCTAGTGAAATACGTTGAAACCTGGAAGCTACTGGTAGGAAGAATATTAAAAGATGCAGGATTGAAATATTATAACCAAAGGTCAATTATAAAAGCAGAGAGAAACAGGGTCCCCAGTGACTCGGTATGAGCTGCTAGATCTATCTTTACCTGAAACAAATTCTTACTCTGATTTTCTTCTGGTGTGGAAACTAACATAGTCACCTTATTGTTTAGGGAAGGTGGTGTCAAATTTTTACAATTTTAACCAAAATTCATTTGAAATAGAAAGAGTCCAATTTCTGATAAAAAAAAAAAAAGCAGCTGTATAATGACATGATTACTTAGCTCTGGAAGAGAAACTATGAGCTAGAGGTTCTCAACATGCAAATCAAAGCAGTGCTTGCTTTAGCCTAGAACTAACTACCTTGCAAATCTCCGATAAGCGAAGTAGAACCCTTCAAGAAATATTTGCTTGACCCTAACTTGATTACCCAATACCTAGTCACTCTGGATGAAGCTTCCCAAAGCACAACTGTAAAACAGAACCATCGCTAATTAAAAGAGATTTGTGGGTCTCAGCAGCCAAGATTGACTATTGGCGGGGACGACATCCTAGATGAGGCTGCTACCCAGTCAGGAATGCATCCTTTTGTCAACAGAAACCCATTGCTCACAAAAGTAGCAAAATTTAACAGCAAACTGGTTACGCTATACACAACCTGCTCCTTCCACAAAGTAAAAGGTGTATTCCTGAGAGAATTCTAATTAGGGTTTAAAAGTACTCTGTGTGTCATGGTACTTATCTTTTAGGAAATGGGGCAGAACAATCACAAGCTTTAACTCCCAGGATTTCTCAGGAAGGCACTGATGAAGGGCCACCAAACCTGGCTCATGCCCATGCTCTGCAAATAAAGGTTTATTTAAACCGAGCCACACCTGTAGCAGACTGCTTTAATCCCTTCACTCGGGAGGCTGGAGCAAGAGGATTGAAGAATAGATCTTATTTTAATAAAAGAATTATCAAGTAATGCGGAACCCAGCCACGCCCATTATCACATGTATCTATGGTGGCTTCTGCCATATGATAGGAACCTTAACAGGAAATTGAATCAGAATGCCTTTTAGTATCACTTTTAAAGTCATTCGTTTATTTTAGCCAACTGCAGCATGCCATGGAAACATGTAGTTAGGAAAAAGGTTGGAAGGCCCAGGAAAGCTTCACTACTGTCTGGACTTCACAGAAAGCTTTCAGGTACCTGGTCTTAGATGGCAGGTACCTTGTAGGTAGAAGCACATGATTTTCACCTCTGTATAATAATCGTGACTATATATTGCATGCTTGTCTCTATCATTGTACACCTGTCACATTGCTTTTCATCCCAAACAATAGGTTATATGATTTTGTCTTGATTTTTAGTGATCACAGAGAGGGAAAGTAAGTTTCTTGAGGATGCACAGTCCTAGACCTGGGAGGGAAACCCAGATCTTGCCATCTGACTCAAAGCCCATACTCATAACTAGCATGACTCTACATGTTCCCTATTCACATTTCGTAAGGGATACTTAATATTTTGTTTGATCAGAAATGGAAACCGTATACCATTTAGGGTCTTTGTTTTGAAGTCATTTGTTTATTTTATTGGAACCCCAGCATGTCATTGACCTTCTACAAAATACTCTTCTAGTCAAATGGCCATGAAAGGCTCAGGGAAAACTGGAAAGAAGGAGATAATTCCATCCACTAGGAAGGAATGTTTTCTTTTCATCCCCAACAGACCAGTCACTCTGCTTCCACCTCCCATGGGAAGCAGGGACAAACCAAGGAAGGAGCAAAGGGAACGGTTGTTTCTTTGGTGGCATACTTTTGACTTGGGAAAAGGAAAGTAGACAAGCCCACCACCACGTCAGACAGGGCCATTTCCATTTTCATGCTGTGTCATGGCTGAGATGACCCAAAGCTACAGAAACCCCCTCCTGCCCAAGTTTCTATGCAGAGGAAATAAGGTGTTGCATGCCTAACGACTGAGTCGAAACAGCAAGGTTGTCGCCTATGGACATCTGGCACAGACACAGCTGGGTCATGTGGCTCTCCACAGGAACCTGTCCCTCTCCCTGTCCACTTTTCATCTCATAGGTGACACTGTTGCCTCTACTGATTCCAAGTCACCAAGGTGGAAAGTTGACCTGATACTGCAAACAACATGAAGATTGATCTTGCCATGGTGAGGTGCAGATTATGGAATATGGTTTGCTTTTAACTAGAGGATTTCATCCTTTAGAAATGAATAGTGCGGACCACATAACATCTCCCAGCCCAGCCTGTTCGGGCTCTAGGACCGAATCCGAATCGGCAGGGCAAACGGGAGGGTGGTAGCTCCTTTGTTCCCACTAGCCTGCCTGCACCAAGCTAGGTAGGTCCTTTGTTTACGAACCACCCAAGCAGCAAGGAGACCTGAACCCGGCACCAGGAGGGACGTCACTGGGGTGAGTGAGTTTCTGACTGCGGCAGCAGCCCGGGACAGGGATCTCAGACACCCCTCCTACACTCCCTGGTCATCCTCAGGGGCTACTCTGCCGATACCTCCTCTCTCTTCCTATCCCACCCAGCTTGCATCCAGAAATGAATAGTGCTCTGGGATGAAGGCCACAAACAAAACACATTTATACAAATTCTTTTATGGAGACAGGGTTTCTCTGTATAATAGTCCTAGCTGTCCTGAAACTCACTTTGTAGACCAGGCTGGCCTCCAATTCACAGAGATCCATCTGTCTCTGTCTCCCAAGTGCTGGGATTAAAGGCGTGCGCCACCACCACCTGGTTCATGGAAATTCTTAGTGGAAGCCTCCATTCCCCGTGCTCCACAGTCCCATTTCTAGAAAAAGCCCTGCCATGCCAGAAGCCAGAGATACCCTTTGCTAGGAAGTATGCAGAGCCATGTGAGCAACGAAGAGCCACAGCTGCCCCCTGAATAAGGTTCTCCAAGGCAACTAGAAAGAGGTGTACAGGAATGGTGACTCTGGGTATGTCAGTATTCCTGCCCGCCTCTGCTTTAAAACTCAGTCAGCATGTGGATATTTCAAATCATTTCTCAAGGTGTCAACATCATGATGGAGGAACCCACAGAGACTGCTGACTTGAGCTTCTGGGAATGCATGGGCTCTGGAGCCTGCATGGGACCAACCTAGGCCCCCTGCATGTGTGTGACAATCCTATAGTTTAGTCTGTCTGTCATTTTAATATGCTCCCATGATCCTTCTAGTCACTGAAGTTTGTGAATGGCGAGTAGTAGTACATTAGTTGAACAAGGGATCTCAGTTTTCCCTGAGCAGGTCTATGGCATGAATGGTGCGGTTGGACGTCTAAGTGACGACCTGTGCAGAAGCAGCTGGTCTAATGGGATGGAGGAAGAAGTAAAAATGTTCTCCCCACTTCAAGACTGCATCAACCATAAGAGGTGATCTTTTTCTGGCTTGTAGAAATGTCTCCCCGGTGGTGCACTGTTTATCCATGAGTCAGTATCTGTCTGGAAGAAGCTTCTTGTTCCAGTTTACAGAAGGGCATTCTCAGGGATTACTTAAGAATTCTAATTTGTAAGGCCTATGAGTCAGGTATTGTGTGGTAAGCTCCTCCCACATCTCACTACACAGTGCGTTACACACTAGTAAAACTCAGCCTTTCTAGAAGCAAACCTGAAAATAATAATGCCATATTAATACTAGAGAAAGAAGACAGTTTTATCACTCAAATCACAATAACCCCCTTCATTTCTTTCCTCCCTCGAATCTAGCAAAAATCACCACAAGTTTCCAGTGCAGACCACAAATTGAACATACGGTCTGTGTGGGGGGCGGGATGAAACCCTTGCTCTGCCTTCCTGGTAGAAATAAAACTCTTTGGCAGCAATTCTTGGATTGTTTTCTTTGGAAATTGCATTCATGTGATTTTCAAGATGTTTCCCGGGCTTTGTTGAAATTTGATCCATTTAACAAGAAACACATAACTCAATTCATGTTAGAATTCTCAGGGTTATTTAAGAATAATTATGAGATGTCCATGTGTGCTAGAAAGGCAATGCAGACTTCCTTAAGAATGGGAAGACAATTTGTCTGAGGCAATCTTCCTGAGTGAGCAAGTTTGCTCAAGAGAAAGCCCCATGTCTTCCCTTGGAAAACAGTAGACAGGTTTCATCAGTTTTATTCCCAAAGCCACTCTTGGAGGTGATTTATCATCTGCTAAGGGTGACGTGAACTTCTATAGAAGTGACAACATCTCACACACCTAACAGGAGTAAGACCTGGGCTTAATTCTAAGATATTATGCTTGCCATTTGTCTAAAATAAAGGTTTTTTTTTTTAGAAGCCCTTTGCTGGCTAACCTTGTTTTCACTTATACCCTCTGCTTTTCCTAAACCCTAGGAGCTATAACTAAATCAAACAAAGCCTCATAAATGTCTATTCCATTCATTCAACTCCCTAGCACAGTCATGAAATTTCCTGAGCATTTATGAACACCAGGACAACAAAGACAAAAATACAAGGTGAAGAGGGGAAGACATGTTCCAGCCTTTTGGCGGCACCTCTGCTGTGGCCTAGCAAAGCAAGAAATTCCATTTTTTTCTCCAGGAGCCTCTATTTGTTATTTTCTTAGCTGAGCCTCTCTTGTTTACTGGCAAGCAACCAACAACCATTGACCAGTGAAGATGCATGGGTGTCTCAGAACAAGATGGAGCTGGGATCTCAAGGCCATTCGTTCATAGGCTGCATTTGCTCACCACCTCTCACATTTGCTTCCCATATTTCCCACACAAGCATCCACTGATCCTTATTTTATACAGTGAACACAACATTCCTCAGCCAAAACCCCCCTGTTTAAGAGAAAAACTTGGACTTGGTTTTCTTTACCCTAGGAACAAATCACGAAGGGGGAAAAAAAAGATGACCCATGAAAATTCCATGTAACTGCTCCTGGTCTAACAGTCTATAGCTGAAGATAAAGTTAGGTTGAACTAATGTGGATTCAAAAACGTTGTCCCTGTGCCCTTATGAATTGCAAGGAAGAAGAGTCCAGAGAGTACAAGCTGGCAGGAACATATCTTCAGGACCCCTTCACAAGAATCTAAGAACAAAGAATTTTGGTGCCATTGCAAGCCAGCTTTAGTAGAAATCTGTTTTTTTAGAACTTCCTTATTAGTCTTTTCCTTTTTGAGAAGTGTGTATGGGAGTTCATGTGTCCATGCATGCACATGCAGAGGTTCGAGATCAATGTCAAGGGCCTCCCTCTATTAATCTCAATCTTTTTCTTTTCAGAACAAGGCCCTCATTGGACCTGGAACTCACTGAATTGTCTAGACTAGCTAGCTAGTGAGTCTCTGAAGACTTTCCCGTCTCTGTGTCCCAGTATTGGGACTATAGGCATGCACCACCATGCTCAGCTTCTGTTCTATACCAGTTTTGAATAGTCATTCTTCAGTCCTGCTTACATTCCTTCCAAGGATGAAGACCCTGATCTTGAGGTATTTGACACTATTAAGATGTCTTCCTCGGGGTATAGCAAAATTTCCTCCTGCAATGTTCAACTGTAGATTTCAGTTCTAACTTTTGAAGTGCATATATTTTTGCATTTGCAGTGAGGGTTGACTATAAATTGATGATTTATATGACATTTATATAAAGAACTTGAATAAAGATTATGGAGAGAAACATGGGGTGAGAGTTCAGAATATAAATTCTGGTCACAACCTCTGTTTCCAAATAACTAAGTCACTAACTGCACCCTTGTGGTGGTTTGAGTAGGCATAGAGTCATGTGTTTGAATGTTTGGCCTATAGAGAATGACATTGTTAAAAAGTGTGGCCTTGTTAGAGTAGGTGTGGCATTGTTGGAAGAAGTAAGTCACTGTGGGGGCAGGCTTTAAGGTCTCAGATGCTCAAGCTAGGCTAAGTGTGGCATTCACTTCTACTGTCTGCAGATCAAGATGTGGAACTCACAAAGTGGTATTGCTGGGTCTTGAGGTATGATGCTTCCTAATTTTCTGAGGAATCCCCATACTAATATCCAAAGGACTGTACCAGTTTGCACTCCTACCAGCAATGCAGGAGAGTTCCCTTTACCCCACATCCTCTCCAGCATAAGTTGTCATCTGTGTTTTTGCTCTTGGCCATTCGTACAGGTGTAAGATGGAATCTCAGAGTGGTTTTGATTTGCATTTCTCTGATGACTAAGAATGTTGGGCATTTCTTTAAGTGTCTTTCAGCCATTTTAGATTCCTCTGTTGAGAGTTCTCTATTTAGGTCTGTATTCCATTTTTTTTTTTACTGGATTATTTGTCCTTTTGACGACCAATTTCTTGAGTTCTTTGTATATTTTGGAGATCAGCCCTCAGTCTGATGTGGGGTTGGTGAAGATCTTTTCCCATTATGTAGGCTTCCATATACCCAAAGGATGCTCAATTGTACCACAAGGACGTGCTCAACTATATTCATAGCAGCTTTGTTTGTCAAAGCCAGAACCTGGAAACAACCTAAATGCCCCTCGACTAAAGAATGTATAAGGAAAATGTGGATGAATCTAATCTACATGGAAAACAGAAAAGGACAGGATCTCCTGGACTATAGAGCAAGTTTCAGGGCAGTCAATTTTAGGCAATGAAGGAAACTATCAAAACTTGATGAGATATAATTGAATGGGGGGGGGCATGCTCCAGCCCTTGTAAGCAGCATACCTTGGCAGCTTCAGCCATATTGTTCTGGCATTAGAGTCAACGATAGAAGAAAGGGGTTGTGGAATCTCCCTCTTATGCTAAGGAACGCCACTAAAGCCAGGCATGTGTCAAGGGTGCCCCTGAATGGAGGCTTAGAGAGGTCATTGCGTGAACTGTGAAGCTGAAGCCTAGGTTACCTTGGAGACCCCAAAATGTTGGATACCTGCCTAGGAAAGCTGCAAACAGGATTTGGAATCAGCCCACGAGACAAAGTGTGCTGCAGTCAACAAAGCTGAAGAGAGTTGGAGATCTGAAGAGCGCTTTGACAACAGACATGGAAATCAGAGTTTGGAATTTGCTCAGCTGATTTTGGTCCAGTATTTCCTCACTATGCTCCCTTTCCTGTCTTATGAAATGGTTATACATATCCTGTGCCATTGTATGTTGGAAATATGTGATTTGCTCTGTATTTTAATTTATAGGGGATCACAGTTAAGAAATGTCCATGAGTCTCAGAAGAGACGTTGAACTTTGGACTTTTAAACAGGGTTGAAATTCTTATAGACTATAGGAACTTCTGAAATTGAACTGAATGCATTTCTGCATTATGTTATGGCTACCAACCTATGAGAATGTGGTGGTTTGAAAATAAATGATCTCCATAGACTCATGTGTTTGAATGCCTGGCCTATAGCAGTGGCCTATTAGGAGGTGTGGCCTTGTTGGAAGAAGTATGTCACTGTGGGGGCAGGCTTTGAGGTATCAGATGCTCAAGCTAGGCCAAGTGTGGCATTCACTTCTGCTGCCTGCAGATTGAGTTGTGGAACTCTCAGACCATGTCTACCTGCATGTTGTCATATTTCCTGCCATGACAATAAAGGACTAAATCTCTGAAATTGCAAGCCAGCCCCATGTAAATGTTTCCCTTTATAAGAGCTGCAGTGGCTATGGTGTCTCTTCACGGCAATAGAAGCCCTAACTAAGACAACCCCTTCACAAAGATGACTCTCTGTCTCCTCACCTATAAAAAAAAGTCATAATGTCATGGAAATGAAATAACACAAAATGCTCTGAGTCCTTGGCATAGAGTTTAAAAATCGGTACATTTTTACCTGTTGATGTTTTTTTTTGGCACTGTGTTTGGCAATATAATGAAACAACATATATATATATTCTCCAGGCTTTGTATTGTTCTGATATAATCTTTCCCAATTTGGCCAGAAAACTCAAAGGACCTTGTCCATATCCATAACAAAGGACTGACAGTATTAGGTTGTCTTTATCCATAGCCTCCAAGTTGATTTGAGCAAGCAAGCTGGAGAAACACCAGGCTTCACAGACCACTAGTCCAAGGAATGGGTACCCTTCCAGTTGCTATTCATGCATCAAGCTGAAGGTTTCTCACCTCAGCAAGAAGACCGTGATGAGAGAAGAACATTCTTTGTGTACTTTACAGGAATGAAATAAGGAAACTGACATTTTTGACTTTCATAGTCTCTGCAAATAAGATGCATCCATAGACAAAGATGGACACTCTGCAGCAGCCCTCATGTCTGGTCTTGCTATCAAGTGCAGAGAGAAAGGCAATAGGAACTGAAATGTCTGGAATTACCCATACATTTACTGCTCCCTTGCAGGAGATCCAGGAACCACAGTGGGGTGTAAGACTATCTCATATATTGGTATGGCATCAGTTTTCAGGTGACTGATATTCTCACAATAAGAATGACTAAGAAAGGCAAAAATCAATATTCTCTATGGATGATATCTTCTATAGATAGATAGATAGATAGATAGATAGATAGATAGATAGATAGATAGATAGATATCTCAAAATAAATGGATAGGTAGATATCTCAAAACATGTGTGTATACACGTAACAATGATCAAAGAAAAAGAGAAAAATTAAAAGTACATTAAGTTGGTAGGGAGAAGTGGTTGGTGAAAAAGGGAAGACTTGGAGGAGAGAGGATGGGGGATTTGACTTGATCAAAACACATTATGTGCATGTGTGAAATTTTCAAACAAATAAGAATACAAGGGGAATGGCCAGGTCAACTACTGTTGTGCTCTGCTTGCATTATACAGTGTACTGCAGAGCATTAGGCAGAATATCAGACTAGGATTCATTAATGTTCACTAACTGAACATTCACATATGTCAAATATAAGAATTAATTCAAGAGGTGATTTCAAGTTTTCTGTTTTCTCAACTCAAATCAGAGTCCCTCCAAGTAAAGTTATTGAGAGCTTTAGAGTCAAATATGAACCTCATGTAGTTCATTCACCCACATAATATTGGTGAGTACCCAACACTTACCATATACATCCAAAGAATCCTCTGCCATTTATAAAAATTGAAATGATACAAGAGGGGGTAGAAAAACAGCAAATGCTCATATTGGCCATTTACTGAGCACAGCTGAGGGTGAGATACAATCTTCACCTAATCAAATATTCAGTAAGCTCCTAATCCATATTTGACAAGAAGCATCATTCCAAGAAAATCTGGCAAGTGCCCATGAGCATTGAGAGTGGAAAATATAGTTAGGTTCTACACGGGCCCATGAAAACCTGGGATGGAGCTTCAAGAAGGGTAATGTTAGAGGTATGCCTTTCACAAGGATGTACATTTACAGGAACATGTGTCTTCCTTTGCTTTCTGTTGCTATGATAAAGAACATGACAATGACCTTATGGAAGAAGGATATGTTTGCCTGTGTGGCTCCAGAGGGATAAAAGCCCATCACCATCAGTGCTGGGAAGCTGAGCAGTAGGCAGGCATGGAAATGGGAGCACAACTGAGAGCACAATGTTGAATAGAAAGAAGAAAACAAAGAGAGAATGAACTTGAAATGGGGACAAGTTATAAACTAACAAAGCCTGACACAGTGCCATTCTTCCTTCAGCAAGTGACATTCTTACTTCTAGACCTCCCAAAGGCACCGCCAACTGGGGACTAAGAATTCAAATATCTGAAACTATTAGAGGACATCTCATCCATGCCACTGTAATGTATAACCACAGAAAAATATTCAGATATAATGCCAAGTGAAGAGAATCTCTGAATTGCATTGCAAAGACACAAAACTGTAAATGCACCATAGACACTGTTCACTCTGCTTCTTTTTGCATCCCATTTATTCCCACTTGATGAATGGTCCCAATTACTACAGGTTTTGTTGTGAATTTTTTTAAAAAAAGGAGAATAAGAAGTGAATAAACACCTAAAGGTCTATCAGATGCTCGATCATAAGCTGTTTAGATTTGTTGGTCTCTTTGTATTTTGTTATAGCTTCCATTATACCAGAACCTCCTCAAATATACTTGTATGTTATTTTAAATAATAATTCTTTACATAGGTGGTTATTTTATTTTTTGAACAAGTAACAGGTCTTGTAAATAGAAGAAAACTTGGGCTTTTTAGCAAATGATGCTGGATAAACTAGAAACCCGTGTATATAAAACTTATTTCATACTTTATATGAAAATTAACTCAAATGAATAAATATCTAAACATAAGAGTGTAAACTATAAAAATAATTGAGAAAGTGAAGAAATAATCTTTCTGAAGTTGGAGCTGGCAATGAATTTTTGAACATGAAGCTAACGCCATCACTACCTCCAAAAATATGTAAAACATGATAAATTAGATTTAATAAACAATTTAAAGCACTGTGTTAAGGTAAAGTGAAAAGGGAACTCACGAAAATGAGATAAAATATTTCTTATCACACATTTCATGGGTGATTATGAGTCAGAAAATAGAAAGATTTTCTGGATTTCAACAATGACAGAGAAAGAACAACTCAAATAACACATGGGCAAAAGATGTACCTATACATGCATACACACACACACACACACACACATATATATATACATATATAAATTTAAAGTGTGATGAGCATGCATAGTGGAATATTATTCGGCCATGAAAGGAAAGTGTTGACATACTGCAACAGGTGAACTTTGAAAACATTATGCTAAGTAAAATAGACCAGACACAGAAGGGCAAATACCATACAACTCTACTTTCATGTTCCCTCTTGGAAAGTCACAGACATGTAAAGCATAATAGAGGCTGCTGGGACAAGAAAGGGGGAACAAAGAGTACTGAACAATGAGTAGAGATGTTGATATTTGGGATGATGAAAATTCTAGAAATAGGTATTGTTGGTGGGGAGGAGGGAGAAAGAAAAGAAAGAGTGGATGAGGAGGAAGGGAAGGAGAACAGGAGGGAAAGAAAGAGGAGGAGGGTAAGGATGGGAGAAGGAAAGAGAAGAGGAGAATGAGGAAGAGAAATAGAAATTCCTAGAGAAAAGGAAGGGTACTTCCAGCAGCCGAACGAGATTATGAAGAAGCATGGAGTCAATGTCATCATGTTTAAAGAGTCCAGCAGGCCAAGAACAAGAGTGGGTTAAAACTGTGCAAGTTTACTTTTGCCTGGCACACTTTATTTGAAATCCCTTGATGTTTTTAATGTTACTTTTGGAATAGATTAGAGAGGGTTCAGTGATGATTAGACTCCTGTGAGAACCTGCTTCACTCTGGTTATATTGACTTGAATTGTGTCTGTCTTACAAGCGGAAGACTTTTCACTATGACAATGAGGTCCATGGTCCAAGTGTAGCTTCTTTCTTCAGATAATCAGGGGGAGGCTGGAAAAGACATCCTGGGTGCCCTGAACCAGAGCATCAGCAGATGGTCTCACCCTACAGCTGGCACATTTTTCCTATGCTTTAGAAGTCTTTCCTATGGCCCCAGGGTCTGGAGCAGGGTGTGGTGACGTCATGTCAAAGCTTAGCAACCCAAGTCTATTGGTACACCTAAGCATGAAGAAAGCCCCCAGCTTCCTGTTTCACATCACAATTGCTGTGACTCTCAAGAGTTCACTGTTCATCTGTACACAGCCCAAGGAGAACACGAGCCTCAGGCTGGCAGCTAGTCCTCATACACAGACGCATGCTAACATTTGCAGAGCCCTTAGACCTGCATGCTAGACTTAAAGGCACACATGTGGGGCTGTCTAGAGAGACAGCTGTGTGCCAATACTGAGGTTTCCAGCTTCATGATTCCGCACCTACTGGGAACAGAGCTTATGAGGCACACATCAATAAATAACAAGGTTATTGGCCTCTGGATATTTACAAAGTGAGAGGCAGGAGGAACATTCCCCCATTGACTCAGAGCGGAGGACTCATTACCACACAGGGATCGTTGGATGAATCGTTACTGGGAACTCCAGGAGAGGGAGCATTCTGTTCCAAGTGGAAGAGCTCCACTGATAGAAGCCCCTGGAAGAAGAACACGGATTCAACAAAGACTGCTGTCACAAGTGAAGGAAGAAACAACATAGAAAAATGCATGGAGGCAAAGATGCTCTGGCAATGGGGATGATATCCAGAAGTGGCCTATGGGCACAGAAAGGGATTTTGATTTAAATTATTTAAAGTTACATTAAATTTAAAATATGCCATCAGTTACACTAGCCATGCCACTAGCTCATGTAACTTGGGCTCATACGACTAATAGCTACTGTCCTTCCCAACAAAATATCCAGAGTTGATGCTCTCTCTATTGGACAGGAGAGGTCTATTGGGACAGGGAATAGTTGGAGCTGAGAATCACTTACATAGATATTTGATAGCAACAGTCAAGAATAATTTCAAACTTCTGGATTCAGTTTTGGAGAACAAGTGGTCCACACAATATTGCCCGACATCTGAGTCAGTTCATATGGTTCACGTGTGTGATTTCTCTGTCTTTCAGTCCAGACTGAGTGCAATGATGCTGCAGTAACAAACACTCATTGACCCAGGGGTTGAGTACAACCCAGGGCGATTCCTTGTATCTGATAAGAGTCCAGTGTGGACACTGACTCAGAGACCCAAGCTAATGAAGGCATCATCTTCCCCAGTTGCCAAGAGAATTAAAGCCGAAAGCTGGTGTTGTGTGCACCAGGAATTAAATGCCTCCAGGCAGGAGTGCCATACAATGGCTTGGACTACTTATTGCCCAAAGCAAGCCACATAGCCACCATTTGGGAAAGAGAGAGCATAATCTTTCAATGTTGATCAGAAATAGAAGACAGGATTCATGGGGTGTTCCTAAGAACTGTCACATGTGTTAACAAATCAGTTCACCAGCAGGCTAAGATGTCTGAGCAGAACAATTGGCTGTTTTCAATAACGCATAAGTGGTTAAAAAGCCAGGGTCAGCCAAGGAGATTGACAGAAGCTTGACTAATGAGAGGCCATAATCCACAGCCAGGGACTCCTCTGGAATAAAGACCACTCTTTCGTTAATGTTTCTAGGACCTCATTTATAATGCAGGAGAATGAGAAACCAGCAACCACAGGGCTTTCTTCCCAGCACTGTGCCTTGTGGGCCTGCCCATTCCAGTGGTGGCTCCAAAATTTTCACACAAGGAGCCTAAAGACTTGAATCTAATAAAGAGAGAAGTGGTGAGACTGTCCAAAGGCTGGATATCCTTACCAAGTTCATTATCTACACTTAGAATAGAGGTGTGCTAACAATGGTTTCATTTAAAGAGTATCATGGGGAAATAAACACGGGAGGGGGGGCCCTTCTTTCTCTGCCTACAATCATCGAAGGGCATCAGATAAATGTGTATTCCTCAGCCCTCTTAAAGCCAGAAGATAAAACCTGGAAGGCTACCATAACAACCGACTGTATTGATACTTTGTCATCATTGTAACAGAATATCAGACAGAAACGCTGATGTGCTAATGTTCTTCTCTACATGTGGTACTTTTATTGGTTGATGAACAAAGACGTTTTGACCAATGAACAAGGAAAACATAGATAGGCAGGAAGTTCAAACAGAGAGAGAGAGAGAGAGAGAGAGAGAGAGAGAGAGAGAGAGAGAGAGAGAGAGAGAGAAGGCAGAGTCAAGGAGACACCATGTAGCCACCCAAGAAGAGAGATGCCAACAGCACCCTGCAGAGAAAGATGCCAGAACAAAAGTAACACCATGGCCATGTGGTAATTTACAGTCAGTAGAAATGGATTAATTATAAAAGGGAGAGCTAGCCAGTAAGAAGCCTAAGCCATTGGCCAAACAATTATAATACATATTAAGTCTCTGAGTGGTAACTTCATAAACAGCTGTGAGGATCCAGTGGGCAGTGAGAACCCAGCCCAATGGGACCACAGGATGGAGAAATGTCTTATAGGAGGAAAGATAATCTGCCTCATGGTTTCAGAAGAATCTTAGTGTAACATGGTAAGGAAGACACAGCAGTGGCAGTGTGAAGCGAAGGTTCCTCTCATCATGGCAGAACAAGGAAGCAGATAGCACATAGAACCAAGGGTCCGGCTTTAATATTAAAGGCTTACATGTGCCAGTCAGGACCTTCCTCCCAATTGTAGAATACTTCCCAAAACAGTACCACAAACTGGAAAATAAATCCTCCAAAAAGGAGCCTGGAGGAGGTATTTCAGAACCAGGCCAGGACGCCAACCACACTGATCTGCCTTTACGTATCTCCATCTATAGACAATCCCAAGCCAATAACATAAGAATCCTGAGATGAGGCCTGGTATCTGTATTTCTGGCAGCTACAAATAGATATAACATAAAGTCATCATGTTGCTCATCTTCCATGTAGAGCTCTCCAGACCAAGTGTATTCACAGGATGCGATTACCTGTACTGTTCGTCTCCAGCATCGATGACCTCACCATCATAAACTCTGCCCACAGGCACAGCGACTTCTCACTTCTCCTCCTTCAGCCCCACCTACTGTTCTATTTCTTGTCTCTGAATTTGCCTGGTGTAGGACACACATAGAAATGAAGTCAGACAATATTTGCTCTTTTGCGTTTGGCTTATTACACTTGATTTTAAGGCTCCACTGTGATGCAGCATGTGTCAGAATTATATTTATTTGTAAGCTGCATACATACACCAAGATTTAAAATCTATTCAGGTATTTTATGGGTTTTGTGGGCTTTGTATAATGCAAACATTGCTCTGTACATTGCTGTGGGATATCTGATTAAGTTTCTGCTTACTCAGGGTATATACCTATGAACACACTGCAATTCTATGGTCAATAGCACTCACACTTTGCAAAATGCTGCAGGTAAATCCATTGTGCAGACAAGGTTGTGAACATCGGCACAAGAACTATTCTCTGTGATGAATTTGCATGTTTTCTGGTTCATGGTGGAGTTGGGGGGAGTGAGTAGCCTACTACACTCAGCCCCAAACCCAAAGGTTAAAAACAGTTGTGTATACATGTATGTATATGCCTGTATGTTTATGTGTATATATATTTTTGGGTGATTTTGTAGGCATATTTTATATATGCACGTGTATGTGTTCATATGTGTACATAACTGTGTGCACAGATATGTGTGAATGTACATGTGTATGCCTGCATGCATGTGTTTGTGTGTATATCCATCTATATGTGTGTGGAAATATGTATTGCTTTTGTTCATCTATATGTGTACATGTAGGCATATATGTATCTATGTGCGTGCACATACGTTTGTGTATTTATGCATATATACATGTGTGAATGCATATGTGGTACGTATGTTTATGTGCATGTATGTATGCACTATATAGTGTAGACATTTGTATGTTCATGTGTGTTTGCATGTATGTGTGTCTGGTATGTATGTGTGCACGCATGTGTCAAGCATATGTGTTAATGTGGCTCTCTATACATGCAAAGGCTAGAGGCCAATGCTGGCGTCTTCTACCGCACTTCCTCCGCCATACTTCCTTCTGTTTTGAGGTAAGGTCCTTCACTTAGAGTTCACTGTTTCATGGAGACCTGTTTGCCAACGAGCCCCAGGGTTCTTTAGCTTCAGCCTCCCCAGAGTTGGAGCTACAGGCTTGCCTGGCTTTGTTATACAGGTGCGAAAGATCCAAACTCAGGTCCTGAAGCTTGAAAGAGAGTTTTTCACACCGAAGTTTCTCTGCATCCCAGAGAACCGCGATGGAGTGCACAGAAAACCTGCTTTCCTTCTCTCTAAATCTCTGATTAGAATTTTCTTTCCCCTTTATTGGCATTTCTGTCAGCTTCCAAGAGGTCTGCCTTACAATATTCTCAATGAAGTTATGTACAGTGCTTTACAATATTAACTCAATCTGTGAGATTTTTATAAAAATGTAGCAGATTGGAGAATGGCATAAAATAATAACCCACTGGTTTTCTTTTCTAATATCTTACAACTTGACACATCGTGGCGCAGTGCTGGTATTAAAATGCAGCCCTGCGCTAGAATGAATGCCGCTTACATTTAAAACTAATGTAATTCCACATGATTTGTACTCATTTTTTGTCATGGCAATACAGGGAGATTTGTGGATTCGGGGGCTTCTACCAAGTGGTCCCCTTCCTTCTGTGATATTATTTTAAGTGAAGACTGGATGCTTTTAGGACCGTTCTTCCCAGTGGAATTTAAGAAATATCATATTGGTCATACTGACTGCTGGGGCTTACCTGGGATGAGCTCTTAATTTGGTCATGAGAACAGAAGGGATGTGTTCCCTTGAAGTCTCCCTCCTGGTCTTTCTCCTCTGAAAACACCCCATTAAGCTGTACAAGCAGGGACATATGAAACTGGACTCAATTTCTCAGGGGCACGGTGCTCTAAGAGATGAACAGGAGATGAACCTTACATGACTTCAGCACCGAGGAAAGGTGTGAGCCCAGGGAATCAAAATGAAGTGAGGTGGGCTTCAGATAAGATTGATGGCACCAAGTTTTCAAACTTCCCCAACCTTGTGTCATTTCTGTTTAAATGGAAGTCTTGTCTTCATCTTGTCTAGAGATGGGTAGAATCTCTAGTTCGTTATCAAAGGACTTGCTGTCCTTCTGTATCTCCCATACTGGAAGGAACCATAGGACTGTCTCTGGCAAAGTCAGTGCTCGTCCAATGATGTGGAAGAGGAGAGACAACAGCCCCACTCAGCCCCACTCAAATCATAGGCTGAGGATGAAAAGGCAAAGACTGCCCACTCGAACTTCCTATTCCTCTATCAGGAGAATGCAGGGGTCAATTCTAAGCAGCAAACAGCATGTGCCTGCTATGCACCCTTGTTTTGTCCAGTGCAAAGCACACCATGACCCTGAACATCCCACGTTCTAAGAAGCACTGGCCAACAAAACTGTCTTCAATGACAGAAATACTCTGTCTCTCTGCATGCTTCAGTATCTAACTACATGTGACCATTTAGCATCTTGAGCTCCATTTTTCTTAGGCCTCCAACAAACTACCAGGTACTCAATTGTTGAGCTATGTCCCTCTCTACTTCACTCAGTGCTTGACATATGGATAATGGATCTGAGTCATGGGATTTGGGGGTTCCATAATTTAAATAGCCTCATGTTAGTCAAGAGATGCCATAGTGTACAGAGAAATTCTAAAATATAAATGCATCATCCTTTACTGTCTATGGGAGTTTAGCTCCAGGACATATACAGACTCTAACATCTGCAGATGCTCAAGCCCATTCTATTAAATGGAATGTATTTGTATATAACCTGCACATTTCCCTGCCTTTGGATCATCTTTAAGTCATTTATATTACCTAATATAAATACCATGAGTATAGCCATTCCATTTATTGCTTGGGGGATAATGACAGGGCCAAAGTCTAGAAAGTGAATACAGGTGTACTTAGCTTTTTAAATGCATGGCTGGTTGAACCTATGGATGTGAAACCTGTGCGTATATAGGGACAATTCCACTTCTATCCAAGTGGACCAAAGATAATGTTTGTGGTAGTTACACTGGTGACTTATTGCCAACAAAACCCCTGATTGTTAGTTTATACATATGAAGCCAATGTGACTCCATAATTATGCAAGTATTTATGTTTATTCCAAACTGAATTATCAGCATATCCCCACTCATAAATGTGTGTTTTGTTCCAGTCCATATGCCCTCCCTTGCTCCATCAATCTTTTGCTGGTCTGTAACATATGATAAAGGGATCCCTCTGCAATCTTTTTTTTTTAAATCTGAAGATTACTGGTGGCTTTTAATAGTCTAGCAAGCATTAGTACAGTTTATCTGCCGCTACAGTGTTCTTCCTGTCCCCCTGAGAGAGAAAGCCCCTTCATTAAGTTTTCAAAAGTGGTGTCGGTAATCAGTCTTTTGGATTTTTGCACATATTGCTAAATCAGAAAAGAAACCGATAGCCTACTATAGAAAAACCACCATCTAGATCAACATTGGTATTTATGCCAAGCTCTGTTTCTGGTTCTTTGCATAAAGAAAGCAATGAGCCCAATCTAAGACCCAGCCTGGGGGGGGGGGTACTCAAGCTGTCTTCTTAAACTTGGCTTCTTTCTCAAAACTGCTCATTATTATTCACCCTCTAGGGCCCTTCGGTAGTTGTTTTTGGTTCTTGCCCGGACTTTGCAGTTATTAAATGAGAGGGGACTGTTCCTATTCTGCCATGCACAGTATTTCTTTAACAAGGGCTATACTAATGAACATTTATAATTGTACTAATTTTTTTGCCAGTGCAATAAACATCCTAATTTATGTTTCTCTGAGCACCCAAGCAAGTAACTAATGAAAACCGGAGGTGTGAATTACACATTTTTCCCATTAAAGCTGTGGTATTTGTGGCAAGAAATCTAGAAGCGAACGCTGATACTATAAACTATATCATCATATCAATAAGCCATTTAGAGTGAATTAATATACTCAATAAACATCCATAATGTATCAAATGTCCTCAGACCGAGTGGCCCACCTGACTATTCGTTTGCTTTCTAAGATGCTAACTTGTTTTCCAAAATGTCTGAGCACTAAATATGATCCTTGATGTAAGTAACCAAGGGAATATGAATTTTCTTTCTCTGAAAGATTTGAAGAAGAGGCCTTGCTGCATCTGGGGTGTCTTAGGAATTGCCAGCCAAAGTCATGGGGCCAAAAAAAAACGAGAGGCAGGTGAGCAATGCAGGTCACTTGGTTATCCTTGGTGCCCTCGCTTACATTTAAAACGGAGCTGAGGGCAATGGGGTCCACGTCTCCTCCAGCTTTGCCTTGTCTCGCACTGTGAGGCCTTCAGGGAGCCTCATTGGATTTGCACAACCCCAGAGCAAGGAAGTTCCTGAACATGAATACTGCAGAGATAAGACAACGAAAAGGAACCTCATCCCAACAGCTCGGCCCCTCATGTAGACCGTTCTCACTCTCAACAAATAGTGGCTTCCCAAAGAGCAAATGGTAAGGCTTATTAAAGCTTCATTTCTTAATTTCCATTTTGATTTGAAAATCACAGGAGGCTATGTGAATCACTTCACGACTCTCTCCATCCCGTGCAGTCGGAATAGATGATCTGACATTTATTCTGGTGGAGGTAAGGTTTTGCTTTATGGCATTAAATCTCTTCTTTCATGATGGTGTTTTACTTCACAAATGGCAAACAGATCGTGATGTGACCGGAGTAGAAATTATCTTAAGAGTGGACTTAGAAATCTGGTAGGGAGGGAACTTTTCCTTATAGTGTGACAGGTCCACTTGCCCTGGCTGTCCTGGCTGCATCCTTCTCCCTGCATGCTGGCCAGCCTTACTGGTCACATATTAATGAGACAAAGTCAAGCGAGTGCCAGGAATACTCAATGCCTCCATTTTGTATATGTCTTGTTAATGATTTCTGAGCATGGAACAAAGATCCCTGGACTATA